>NC_044506.1:21169450-21294450 GCF_902362185.1 Chanos chanos | reverse complement strand
GACAGTACCCAAACCAAACAGTTCTTCTCAGAAAATCTCCTCCAAAAATACTCTTACTCAAATTTTGTTTCTTTCTGTTTCGATGGAGGGCAGTGGTACAGGTACAGTAAATGCTAGGGACATTTTAAACAAACAAACACTTTAAAAGCAGGAAGGCCACAGTCATAGGCGGTCTGCTTCTCTAGAGTGGAAAACTACCTCGTCTAATGAGTGATGACTGAAAGATAAACAGCACAACACGTCATACTGCTTCAGAAAAAAAAAAAAAGAAAAAAAAAGAAAAGGAAAAAAACCCTAATGTGGTTAGGGAATGGTCTGTCTAAAGAGAACATGAATATTGAATTCATTCCATTTTTAAGTAGTAACCATCTACCACCTGTGCACTGGGAGCAATACAGTCATCTTGGATTTCTGCTCAGACTGCAGGGGAGAAGCGCGCGCGCACACACACACACACACACACACACCACCTCACTGCTGTTACCGTTACCACGACAACCAAACACGACGACTGCCCCTGAAACCTGACAGGCCGTGCAAACGCAGGTCCGTGCATCTTTGCCTTTAAGGCGGTGGGGTGTCACAGGCCAGACATCCTGCAGCTGTAAAACATTAACTTACTACATCTACGACAGGCCAATAAAACAGACTCTTTTTCTTAGTGTTACTCAAATCATCTGGTTCAAAAAGCTTGGACTCAGCGGTTCAGTGTGTGTATATGTATACGTACAGAGCTTAGACTTCTCCCAAACTGACAGGTTTGGTCACTGCCGTGGTTGCTCCTCCTGTTTCTAAAACAGACTTTATCTCACAGCAGACGCCAGCGTATGAAAACACGCGACCACGTCCTAACAGTGCTTCAGTCAGCCCAGAAGAACAACTCTGCAAATGACACAGTGCATGCTACAAACTCCAGTCAGACCACAGCTGACCACAGAACCTTCGATAGCAGGACTTATATGATTATCCAGCAGTGGTCACGTGACACTTAGCAACACTGACAAAGCCGACCAAAGCTACAGGCCGCCACGACCGGGTGACACTCAGTGTGTCCAGAGCGGACCACACAGGGTCACATCCCATGATGGAATCCCACGACACAAGTGTCTCTGGCCACCTGAGTACATTATTAATGGATCTCAAAGGGTTATTTCGTTACCAGTTCACCCCTTCAGAAAGAACCTCCCTTTATAGGACTACGGTTGCCAAGAAACCACAAGGATGGATCACGCCGCAGTGAGCTTATGCAAACACATTACACACACACACACACACACACACACACACACACACACACACACACACACACACACACAAAACAGGGAATGCAAAGAAAAGCATTTGCATATGCCAGCAGTCCCGTAGAATGGCTTCCTCTTTCACAGTCAAGGCTGAGGGCTGTGTCTGGTTTTGTAAGGAAATAAAAAATGATTTTCTGTGTGTGTGTGTGTGTGTGTGTGTGTGCGCGTGTGCGTATAAGTGTGTGTGTGTGTGCGTATGTATGCTCACCTTCACTTCATTGGCATTGCTCTTCACAGCCACCTCTCTCTCAGGTAATCTAGAGTGAAGAGGAGAAAAACAGAGAGAACAAGAGAATGAATGAAAACAAGAAAACGAATACAAGGCCACAGCCAAGGTCAATGTAACGTGTGATTCAGATAGAATAACGAGGTTTTATAACAGAATGTAGAGCACGAATTACTCTGGGAAAAACTCAATCCAGTGATAGGACCCAGTTTATATCTTATTTTAACATCTTTTACCAGTTATTAGTCATGTACTGAACTGGGCCTTTACTTGATTGTTCTTATGGTGTGTTGCACAGTGTGTGTATATACTGTGATTATAGAGAACCCTCTTAAAGTCTAAGTCAGACAGCTCAATGAATATCAGTTCAGACATTAATATTAATATATCAATACGGATTGGACTGAATTAATAATTCATAAATAATTGTGTTTTCAAATGATATGAATTACAGAAACAACAAGCAGTTCTTTAACAGCAAAGTTTCGATGTCAAATCTAATTTTTTATTTGATATCCTTCCCTCACTATCTCTGTACATCCCTCCAAATAAATATTTCATTTTATATATATGTTCCATTATTTTAAAAAATATATCTAACACTTTTAGTGTGCCATAACATACAAAGACACCAGTACTCATACATACACAGACATATGCAGACATGAATGGGCTTACCTCTCTTTAAGAGCGCCGTGGGCTGTCTGCTTGGCCGACACCTCCTCTCCATTCACAAGGTCCGAGTTCTGGTCCGGTCTCGTCTGAAGGCTGGTGGTTGACTGTACAGGCAGAAAAGAGATCACATGTCAGTTCTCACATATCATATAAGAGCAGCACTCAGATGACACTTTTCATCACAACAAGCAACGAACCATCATAGAGAAAAAAAAAAAAATTATATATATATATATATATATATATATATCACAGCAAAAAAAAAAAAAAATCATCATTTCACTCTCATGTTATATTGCTGGATACTGACTGGTTTCTTTGGTAGAGTAGGGGGCGGTTCCCTGGCAACAAACTTCTTTGGTGTTTGGTTGAAGGTGGATGGTTTGGGGGTGAATGTGGGTTTTGTAGGGGTGGGGGTCCTTCCCAGACTGTTATAGGTGGAGGGTTTGTGTGAATTGAGGTTGGAGGTGGAGGATGGGGTAGTGAGTGGAGCATATGGGTTAGGAGTTAGGGACAGAGAGGGAGGGGGGGCGCTGGCGTCTTCCTTTCGGGCATCCAGACTGCGAGAACGCCTTCTCTCGTCAAACCTGAGACGCGTGCGGGCGGCGGAACGACCCCTCGCCGTCTGGCCCGTCGTGTCAGGGGCGTCGCTGGGGCGGCCACTGTTAAACTTGCTGATGAGTTTGTTAATGGGAGCCAGGGAATTGGTGTCGATGGCGGGGGCAGGTTCTTCGTCGAGACTCGCGGGCGGAGGAGGTTCGGGGAAGCTGTCCACGGAGGAGGACTGGAGGTTGTTCTTTTTCATACTGAGGAGCCTCTGTGATCCGTTTAGCCCCTCACCATTCTTCAGACCCAGGCTGGGTTCCTTTCCCTTAAGCCCCGCCCCTGGCTCTGTCTGTCCCGCCTTCCTAAGCCCCGCCCCTGGTTCTCTCTGTCCCACCTTCCTAAGCCCCGCCTCATTCAGCTGCTCACTCTGGTTCGTGTTCTGCGCTCCAGCGGCAGGAGCTGAGACACGGGGTTCCGCCGTCCTGTCCTCCCCCTCCCCTTGGCCTCCCGCCTGCCCGTCTCCAGGCGGTCTCCTCAGGGCACTCCTCATCTCATGGGCCTCCTCCCCTTCCGGGGAGCCCGGCTGCCGGACAGGGTCGTAGGGATCCTGCGGAGTGCGCGCTCCTTCTCGCTGTGCCCTCGGTAAGCTGTTGTAGGGAGTAGAGTGACTTTGGACAGCTGCGTGCGCCTGGGGTTGGGTCTTCAGCTGGACTCCGTACGAGTCGCCCTTCTCCCCGTCCTTCAGAACCACGTACGGCTGGCCCGAAATGCCCTGGACCCTCACAGCCACCCCGTACTTAGAGGAGGGAGTGCTCCCGCCGCTCCCCGCACCCCCACCTCCTCCTGTCCCTCTGCTCCTCTCAGTGTAACCTCCTCCTGTGTCATCCAGGTCTTTGATGAAGCGGATCTGAACACCGTAGTCCAAGGGCTGCGTCCTGTCTTTAGACACTGAACTCATGACCACTTCCTGTTTAGGAAGAGACACAAGGAGAGTGAGATCAAAGCTGTGGACAGAACAAAAACGGTAGCAAAACAGACTGATATGAAGTCACGTTAAGATTAAAAACAGACTAATATGAAGTCCTGTGAAGATTAAAAACAGACTGATATGAAGTCATGTGAAGATTAAAAACAGACTGATCTGAAGTCATATTAAGATTAAAAACAGACTGATCTGAAGTCATATTAAGATTAAAAACAGACTGATATGAAGTCCTGTTAAGGTTAAAAACAGACTGATATGAAGTCCTGTGAAGATTAAAAACAGACTGATATGAAGTCATGTGAAGATTAAAAACAGACTGATCTGAAGTCATATTAAGATTAAAAACAGACTGATCTGAAGTCATATTAAGATTAAAAACAGACTGATCTGAAGTCATGTGAAGATTAAAAACAGACTGATATGAAGTCATGTGAAGATTAAAAACAGACTGATCTGAAGTCATATTAAGATTAAAAACAGACTGATATGAAGTCATATTAAGATTAAAAACAGACTGGTCGACAGATGCTGTTATGAAAAAATAAAGTTTGCAAGAATAAGTGCTTTAATACAATGCAATACAGAATGCTTCTCAAGGAATCACGAATTCTTGAGGCAAACTAGTCAACCACGACACTAGCAGAACCAAGTTTGACGACCGTGGTGAAAGGGCAAGGGACACACTAAAAACAGACCATTCTAAATTTGCCTGCCACCTCCTCTACAGGATTGGAAAGAATTCCACAGTGGTGCTTGCAAATTGGTCAAAATGGGAATGGTTCTGGTGTGCTGGAAGACTGGTCAGCATCAGTCTGAGGTTAGAGTGAGAGAACTGGTCAAAACTAGTATGACTGTTGTGGTGTATGATTTGACAGGGGTGATCTGACACAGGTCGGTTTGAGACTGGTAGTTGCAGTTTTCTTGCTGAATTACAGAGCAGTTCAATGGTTTTCTCACCGTACAACACCCCAAATTACAAACTCTGACTCTGAATATGCGTTTAAACCGGAAAAACATCCAATCAGATTGACGGACAGGTAAAAAAGACCAACATGTCATTCTGGAGTTACAAATAATGGATTTTTACATTTTTACAATTTTACTTTTTTTAAATCAAGTACATGAAGTTGGGTAGATTTGCACACACAAGGATGAATTAGAGAATGAATTCTCTGCCCATTATTAGTGTGGAGTTTCACTGAAAACCACCCAGACCACCCGGTCTGCTGATGTTTCATTAGGAACAGCAGCACTGGTGATGTTGGCATGGAGGTCAAAGCTAAAGAACCGACTGTGGTTTAAAACGCCCACGGTTTCCCCATGGCAACCAAAACAATGGCCAACCTGCTTAGCAACGTCAGTCGTTTAATTAACATTTAATTAACTGGGAATCAGGCCTGTGTGGAAGTACCTGCTTTCCGCATGCCCTGTACCTTTCATTTTCCCCGGTGTCTTCTTTTTTTTGGCCGTTACCTGTTGCTATTCCATCTAAGTTTTCATTCATCTGCATCTAATACCTGTGCACACCTTTACACCACAGAGTCTCTTGTTCTTCCCAGCCTCCAGGTTTAACCAGAAAATCCCTCACCATACACACAAACACACACACACACACACACAACTCTTCTTCCATATTCACTCCCACCCTGACCAATGGCAATAATACATGCATTTGTGCAGCTCACAGAGCACTGTAACTTGAGGCTTCACCCAGGTGCTGCACAAACACTCTCTGATTAATCACTAAACTCTGAGTAAGCAACGGTTTCTGAGGTAATGACTGTGTTTGGTTACACTGTAACAGGCACTGCTTGGTCAAGTATAAGAGCAGATTAGTCTTTTCAAAGTCAGCCACTGTCTTTGAAACATTCCCCGAATTCCAGCCATTCCCTCACGACTAAACACTCCGAGGGACTGGGGACTGTTTGAGATGGGCGGGGCCAGTGCTCGTGTGAATGAAAGTGATACAGGGCCAGAGGGCTGGAAGCGCACACGGTAGTCATATAGGTCAAACAGGCAGGTCGAGTCACAGAGGAACAAGTAAAACAAAAACCAAAACACTGCAAACAACAACATTTCCAAACAACAACACCAAAAAAAATTCAGAATTACCAGATAAAAAAAAAAACCTTAAAAACACTGGAACCGTGCTTCATTTGTTTATGCACACTGTTACTTTGCTCCAGTCAGAAAAGGAAGAGAACAGTAATGGGAGTTCAGTCATTAATTCATTATTCTTTAGGCCTCTGGGTACAGCCAGGCAGCCCTCACATCATGTGCTGTTCTTTGATCCATTTTTTCTGTCTGAAAGGCTCTCAGGGAGATTAGCGTTTCAATGTACACAGTGACCAGTAAATTAACGATGGGTAAATAACCAGTGAACAAGCCCTGGTTGTTACTGACAGATGTTGAGAAGGGGAAAAAAGTAGCACACTCATCATGCTCACAGCTAATAACACACTTTCACAGCAGAGGCAATGACGGTCAATGCAAACAGGAATGTCACCAAACAGGACTGCCTACTTTCTGCACTCTCTCTCTCTCTCTTTCAAACACACTCACACAAAACAACTTAACATAAACAAAAAGATCTTTCAAATTGTTTGTCTCTCACTCTCTTTCTCTCTCTTTTCTCTTTCTCTAAGTGCGCAGGCTCGAAGATGCAGTTAGAAAACAAAATAAAACGGTTAAAGGCAGTTACCCTGACCCTTTGTCAGATTACACCCTTCATAGTATAGCCCACCTCTCAATCACTCACTCACTCATTATCTAAGCCACTTATCCTGATTAGGGTCGCGGGGGGTGCTGAAGCCTATCCCAGCGCTCATAGGGTGAGAGGCGGGGAGACACCCTGGACAGGTCGCCAGTCCATCGCAGGGAGCCCACCTTAACAAGAATAATCTGCTGTTTATCTTCTGTCATCTCCATCACATGCTTTACCAATTACAAACTTTACCAATTACTTTACACAGCCAGCTTAACCAATTACTGGGAATTACTTACTTCTTTAGAGATACAACCTTACTGCCACTACAGTCAGTGATCATAAGGGCTGAAGTCTACTGACCATAGACTGTGTCTTTACGAACTCCAGCACTGACAAACGGTTCTTTAGCATGTATGCTTTTCCATATCAGACCACCAAACAATTAGAATACACCATCACGAAGATACAAACCTCTTTTACATGTAACTGTCACATTGACATGCACTAATCTGTTTGCTCACACTGCCGGATTTGCAAAAGTGACAGTGTCTCATTCTCACACCAGCGGGACCCTTTTCAGCCTTGAGGTCGATTGGTACAATAAGGCCAGTGTGTCAGAAAACATGGGATCACAGGGCATTAATGTAAGAATGACTTATTTCTTCATAATCTCATTTAAAGTCTTGTTTATGATGGTGTTCTGGGTAAAGCATGACTCTTAGAATCAGATTTGGAAAAGAAAAAAAAATCTATGCTATGACATTTGTTGCTGCTGATCATATACGTTTTCGTCCGCATACGTTTTTGTCCGCATACGTTTTTCCTGCCCTTGCTCTAGACGACAGGTATGTTAAATATGTACACATTAATCCGCCGGGGCTGAGTCACTGTGGTACTGATTGGCTCAGGAGCAGGGCTGGGACGGTTCTGTCTATGGCTGGATCTCTAGCGGCACAGGGTTCCAGAGCTGGAGTCCTAAACTAACCAATCTGAAAGGGTAAAGAAGAGACTGAAACTTCAGTCTCGCTGAGTTTATCACAGCACTGGGTTTGTACTTCACTTTGCCCCGGGGGCATCGCTTATGTACACTTGCTGATTGAAGGTAAAGTCTCTAGCCTGAGAGGAAAATTTCATAATGCAATGGAAAGAATGAAAAGTCAGGTTTCGGCACATTACAATAATATTGTTGCGAGTGGATGCTGTTGAACTGACAGCGCGTGACGAGTTTTGACTGTTGTTTGCGCTGCAACGAGTGCACCTGCTTACACTGGCACACTGAACATGAAGACGAGCGATGGCGAATATGGACATCTAAGTCGGTCTTCAACCCTCTCACTCAGGACCATGCCGAAAACCCACATTTAAGACTACACCTTGAACATCACAAAGGAGCTGGAGCTGCAATGCAAAAATACACAAATAGGGAGGGAAAACGAGAACAAGGAGGGTCCTCGCACCATCAGATGAACCGAACCTAGTAATATCAGATATAAGTATGTTTCCCCCACCACTGTTACTGAGGGAAAGGAGACTACACAACCTGCGCTCCTTCATTGTGGTTTCGATCAAATTGCGTCACACCCACCCGTCCGGTCAGTCGGTATCGGTGGCAGCAAGAGTTTAGTTTGCGTATAAGGTTGGACCAAGATAGGAAAAGGGGAGGAAACAAATATTACTGGCGATTAAAAAAAAGTAATCTTCAAGTTAAACTAAACAGACTCGCGCCGCATGTCCGCTGCGTACGTGTCATTAGCGGGCCGGATAAGAGTATTCCAAACGGACATTTGACCACATACATTTTCAGCACCAAGTAATTAGCTTGGGCAAACTCCATCCCGCTCTAAGTTGTTACACTGCTGAGCCTGGAATGACCCCAAAGTCCGGATAGTGTTAAACAACAGTCCGGTTACATCGAGCATAAAACAACTACGAGCAGTCCATACAGCTACAATGAAGAAACCGATCCAGCTAAGTTATTAGTACAAAGCCACAGGTGGTTACTCCATCTCGCCTCTCATCACAACATGGTTGCTCAAACACAGGCACTCATAGCTAATAGGATATGCTGTCAATTATGATTAGTAACACAGATTAGTCAGCTGTGCTCAAAAACAAATAAACAAAAAAATATATAAACTGTTGGGTACACATTGACCTGCTTACCTTAAAGAAAATTTAGACAAAATTATCCGGAAACACGATGCTGTCAGGCGTCAATCGTCTTCGGTTCAACCTTCAGAAACTGTTTTTCAAAAATTGATTTTATTCTCTAATACATTAGATAAGGAACGGTTCATACTCGTTAGGCTGTAAAGCGCTGTTTCACGAGACAACCTGTTACCCTTGCGTCACATCGCTATCGACCCGCCCTCCAGAATCACTGATTGGCCAGACGACCTTTGAAAGGCGTACTCATGGGCATATATTTAGCTTTTCGTTGGCCGAAAACTTTAGTCAATCAATACAAACATCTCGGTATAAGAACTCATTCAACCTGTTAAGCTATCAATCAAGTAATGTTCTCGTTGCATAGTTTTGAAACTTGCCGTTGTGGCTTGTTTGTTTTACTTTTTCCGACAAGGTTATCAAAGAGGAGATGAACAATTTAAACTAATATCATTATAATAGTTGGAAGGTGTCGCCTTCCCTATGACACTAGCACATAAAGCTGTACTCGCCTGGAAAACTGTCAGAACAACCTGTAAGAACCATAAAAGAGAGAAAAGATAGAGAAAGAACCCTTGAGGATCAAAACATTCACCGATATAGTTGCCCAGAAAAACGGTATCTTGTACTGAGGATAGAGCTTCATTTGAGTAGAAACAGAATGAACATACACAAAGCGACAGGCTGCCTTTCACCATACAGCAAGTTAGTCAACAATGTAATGTAAACATTGGTCTATAACTATTGCGTGACCTTCATTTGGTCGGGCTAAAGCTGTCTGGTATGCAGTGTGTAAAATTCATGTTAAGAAACCTTTGAAACCAACACATCTCCTAAAAAAAAAAAAAAAATCTTAGCCACGGTTGACAGGCAGTTGAGACAGTTGAATTTCACACTGCTATCAGAACTTTACCTTCAAATGAATGACGCAGAAAATTCCAGCATTTTTACATGTTACTCTTCCAAGGTTAGTCAGTCTTACAAGTAACAATTGTTTTCATTCCAAACATTTTTCCTTTACGTTGCTGCAACATATAAAAATAAAACATAACAATAAAAGCTGCTATGTATTCTAACCGACACATCTCTCTGAGCTCCATGGAGATGACAAATCAAAAACCCTTCACTCTTCACTCAGTCTCACCTTAGCTAAAGGACAGCGGTGTGATGGAGATATTTTGGGGTAAAGTTTATTTGGGAAATGCTCAGAGAGCAGATTCCTTAGCGCTGTTCTCATTAATTCTGTATTTACACAATATTTCACAGTGGTTTAAGGAGGACATGTCAGCAGCCAGCACAGAAACCTAGAGTATTATTTTGGCAAGAAATTCTGACTGGTGCTTTAAGGAGTGGCACAAACGCTCTTTCCATGCATAAAAAAAGAATCTTCCATTACCACAGCCCAGCCAGCACTGAATCACTTTCCACCAGTAACCACATTTTTATTCCTAACCACTGGACTCCAGTGAATACTGGGAGAGTAGCGAGTCTTTAACAATGAAATGAAAAGGTTGTGCAGTAAATATTTAGCTTGTAGAAAAATGTCAACAAATAAATAAATAAACAAACAAGGTTTTAGACATGTTTTCCCTGATTTAAAAGGGGAGACCATCTTTCAGACATGCAGAGAACTATATTTCCATGATATTCATATGTGTCCTTTAACTAATTATATTAGACTATGTGTACAGCAGAAACGAACTGTTGTTTTCAGGTGTGTCTTGGTACATGTGCAAATGCAAAGTCAAACTGAGCAATAATACATTGTATAATTTAGAATAATAGAATTTAAAAGGCAAAATGACAGCTGCATTATATTGTTAAATCCAACAGAAAACATATGCTCGTAACATGAAAGTTTAAACTCTAACTAAACTTTAAATTCAAACATGCATTTTATTTTATTTTATTTATTTAAAAAAGGGCTTTTTAAAAAAACAAAAAAACAAAAAAAAAAACAGGCTTGATATAATAAGACAACAGGTTTGGCTGAATTAACCAGTGGATGAATAAAGTCATGCAGTTTTGTTCAGATCCATGACTTAACGGCTCTGTGGAGGAACAAATCTTGCCTCTCACTGAAGTTTCTGTCAGTTCTGTGAACATCATGTCTAAAGAGTGTGAGAAATGATACCACTGAATCCCTAGACAAATGGCCCAAGGCTTACATAATGGCTATTGTTTATCATTTACATGACACAGTACTGAAACCTGCCATGATCTTTACTTCTTCTTGTTCACACTATTATTAGTGTGAACCTGGACAGCATTTCGCCGATGGTTTGCATCATCCAATCTGCATCTTCTTCTTGTTCACACTATTATTATTATTATTATCATTATAATACAGTGCAAATTCCTCTGGGTGCCTGAAGGCTCCATATAGAAGTTTCCAGAATTCACCATACCAAATACCACTTACACAACCACCCAAAACCTCACACTAAAACCTTCACCACGGGATGCACTACATCAACTCACATATAAATAACTGCGAAGCTTGTTCTGAATTACAATACTGTGGTAACTGTGACTTATGACTGTTTTCTGTTTGTTTTGTTTTGTTTTTTAATACTGTGTAATTGCGTAATGGAACGGTCTGATTATAGTACAGATGATGAATTTCCTTTGTTTACATGTTTTTGTAATGCTTCCTTGATTTTCGTTTGAACTACTCTCTCGTAATCTTACCTGATTAAACCTTGAAACCTTATTCATTCACACATTACAGAGGTTGTAAAGTCAAGACACACACCAAGCACCCGGTCAGCCACCACAAACATTAAATATTTAGAAAACGTTTTTCCTCCACAAAAAGTTTTACTCTGAATGTTAAATCTTCCACTTTTCTCATCTAGTCAACTCTGTTACAGTAAAAGTCAAACCAGGCAAGAAGTGTACTTAAATGTAGCCAATTAAGAATGCCTCAATAAAAAAAAAAATCGCCATATAGTTATTTCCCATCTTTGTATTTATGTGATTAAACTAAAAAAAACTATGTATGCTATTTTATTGCATGATCATTTCACTCTGATTTTCTTGTCTTATTTGTAGATTTTTGTTTTGTTTTTATTTAGGATTATTTTGTTTTTCAGTTTCGTGACAACTTACTGTTTTAGAATGTTGAAACTATGACAGTGTCTAAGAATTTAATATGTCACAATTATCACTTAGTATATCATGGTAATCATTCAGTATCTGCAAAGATTCACCTAGTAACTGCATGTGTTACAATAGCTACTTTGTTTATAGTGTCTGTTGCAGGGTATCCAATTTGGTCAGTAGGTGGCACTAGAAGTCTACAAATGACTGTATGCTACACTAACAACCAGCATCATCTGTATAGAAAAGGTGTCCCAAACGTTAAAGGTAGTAGATGTTATCTTGTATCAGCTGCAAGACAGCACGAAGAACAAGGAATCTCCCATCCTCCTTGTGCTTCACACCTCAATTTGGACTAAGTTTGGACTAGAGCTGAAACCTCACATGTAGTTTGACTCCACTCCTCAGTTTCCACTCATCGAATGAAAACACCAACCTTCTGGTTAATTGCTTTGCTCACGGGCACATCAGCAGTGTGCCACCATGTTTGGGTTTTGAACCCACAACCCTCTGGTGACTAGGGCACATTCCCTTACCTGCTACTACTACACCAGTTACTGCTGGCACAGCAGAGCAGAGAAGAGCACCGATATAAAACAGCGCGTTAAAGCTGAGTGCTGTAGTGGTGTGGAGAGTCTTTTGGTAAACGGTTCATTCTTAATGGTGATTAACGGTTGTTGATGGTACTTGACGGTGGCCAGTGGTGGTTCATGGTATTCAATGGTGTCTCCTGAGAAAGGCAGTGATAAATCTCCTGATGAGGGAGCGTTTTTGAGGCTCCTGTCTGTCCTCCCTCACTGTGGATACAGCCTCACATGATGACACCTCAGTGTCTTCAGATTCCTATGGATAAAGAAAAAAAACCCAGATTTATTAATTTATTTGATCTAACATGATTATCATAACTACATAATGGAACAGAACACTGAGTCAGTTTTAAAAACGTTGTGGTTCTAAATGAAAATTCTAAGTATTCAGAAACACTAAAATATAACACACACATGGATCCCATCTCAGTAATCACATCAATATTCAAATGCAATGGAGAGATGAAGAAAAAGAAGAGCCACCTCTTACTTTTATATTGACCCTGAAGCTGGAGAACAACATCGTGGGAAAGCACCCCTGGTTCATTTCGCCGATGGTTTGCATCATCCAATCAGCTGCTTGCTCATCGATCTGGTCTGGACTCTTTGCTTCCCTCCTTTGGCATGATCAAAGAAAATTAAGGTGGTTATTTGGTTCAGCACCTCTCTGATCAGATACACGGACAGCACTGGGAGATCAGGCCCGATGAGTCCAACGTGTGAAGTTTCGGGTGGTACGCAGACGTTCCACCACAGTTTCTCTAAAGGCCCTCTGGACGTTCTCCCGAACGTGTGCCTCACGCAGGCCTATCAGAGGCTGAATGTGTGCCTCACGCAGGCCTATCAGAGGCTGAACGTGTGCCTCACGCAGTCCTATCAGAGGCTGAACGTGGATACTCTGCTTCCTCCACCAGTCTAATTTCAGCCCCTCAGTAAAAAACATGCATATTAATCACTTCTGTTATAGTGTTTATTCTTCCTGTGAATTGGTTAAGTCACAGATAAACTCACATTTATCACTTTTTGTGCTGACAGTTCTTATGGAGCGTCAGTTTTCATTGTCGTACCAATTTTCATAGCATAAATTGGTAGAACAATGAATCATTAAACCTAAATTTCAACAAATTTGTTTTCTCACATATTTATATTCATATATATAATAAAATACTATCAGATAAACCACCTACTTTAGCACATATTTATCTGCACTCAGATCTTCACTCAGAGAGTCTACTGACAGACCTCAAAAGGAATTTGTGTGGAAAGCCAGATGTCCAACTGTGATGCCTTCATTTCACAATACTGATAAAGAACTTCTGCTGAGGTTCAGTTTCTAAATAACCTATGTCATGGTATCAAAAGGGCTCAGTAAGATTTCTGCTGAATGTACCCATCAAGTACATTAAGCACTTTTGTAGTTAAGCACCAAACCTGATCTTAGACAGTGCTGATCATTTTCCAGATCAATATTATAATGCTAAACCATAACAAAGTGGACACTTTATGTAAAAACACTCGTTGACTCATAACAGCCTGTGGTAGACTGGTGAAATATTCTGTCTCTGTTGAGTTTATGTTTATACTCTGGTTCTAATATTTCCAACAAGTTCAGGACATGAATGAATATTATCTAATAAATAAAGTTCTGTCAGTGGGTCATATTTCATTAGAAACTCACCTCCTGATCAGGTTTATCCTTGATCCCCTGCCTGCAAAAAAAAAAACCCAGTTCCAGTTCTAGTCCCAGTCATACACAGTTTATACTCGTAGTAGATTTTTCTCCTTTTAGAATATCGATTAGCCGCGATCTTGTGAGTCCTGCAATTACGTAGGTGGTTGATGCGATCTACCCTCGAGGCACACGGTCAATTCAGTTGTCATAAATTGTTTTTAAGATTATGCAGCAGGCTAGGCTATATATTAAATAACATAATGACTCATTAAACAAATTTTTAATATTACATTACTCAGCTGTAGTATCAACGACAGAAATCATACGCATAAATCATGCTCTCCAAGTAGGTTTGCATGAGAGGAGTGAGCGTGACGCATCTGGACTCTTCTCAGCTGATCCGTAGTCGCAGTCTCCAGAACTGCACCGTCCCGTGCGGCAGAATATCGCTCGGCGACCTTCCTCGTGGCTGCCTTACATGCGGCAGCGCTTTTCTCCGACCGCTTAAGACTTTTAGAGAAGCCTTTCTTGTTCTCATCCGGACAATAAAGTTGAAATGCAAGATAATGCAAGTTAATGGCATAATCTGCTGTCATGACAGTCTCTATTTCGGGCAGAGACAGGAAAACTCTAACTGCAAAGTTATGTGGAGTTTTCTCTCACCCCGAAGGTACATTAATTCTACGCGAGAGTTTTGGTTATGATAAGATCATATTCAGCCTTTCAGGTCGCCATGAAAACATTTTTAATTCTAATAAGTGTCCATAAACTGTTACCAATGTTCACGTGCCTTTTTAATACTTTGGCTTTGTTCCTAAGTTGGTTGTCCTTCACCACAGCGACGGGAGCACTGCTTTTTACAGCAGGCTCCTGTCAGCACGTGTCTCGGGTTGAAAGACAAAACAATCAAATTACAGCTCAGTTAGCAGTTATCGGTAAGGCAAGCTTGCAGTCCTCCCAATGTTACTGGTCAGGACAGGTAGAAGAGGAAGAAGAAGAGGAAGAAGCAGAAGAACTTTATTTGTCACACACACACACATCAGAACAGTGAGCAGTGAAATACAGCCTCCACATTTAACCCATCCTATACACCGGTGAGCACACACACTAGGGCAGTGAGCACACACACACACACACACACTAGGAGCTAGGAATGGTGGGCAGCTGCAGGTGCCCAGGGACCAACTCCAAGATCACTGACAGGAGTAT
The DNA here is from genome assembly GCF_902362185.1 of Chanos chanos. Classification (NCBI taxonomy): domain Eukaryota; kingdom Metazoa; phylum Chordata; class Actinopteri; order Gonorynchiformes; family Chanidae; genus Chanos; species Chanos chanos. The sequence continues at coordinate 21,279,274 of NC_044506.1, read as the reverse complement.
TAAATATTAAATAGTACTCACCAAATTTATTCATGTACCCCTCACCATACAAACTCTCTCTCTCTCTCTCTCTCTCTCACATACATACACACACACACACATTACACCACTGATGACTCACAATAAAAACTCACTCACACATACATCACATACCATTCACTATATGGACTCACAAATACGCATTACACTCTAGCATAAGTACACAAACACACTTACAGCTTCCTGTACAAACACACACTACATACATGTACAAAAGAAGTCAATAACAACAAGTTATACTACCATCTTTTATGACACAGATACTGGAAAGAGCGTGTATGAGGGGGAAACAGGGGAGGGACAGGGGGATAAAGATAATTGCACTTCTGTGTCTGTATGTAGAGAATGAAGTTTTGTGGGCATTGGAGTGTGACAGAAAGAATGTAATTATATCACACACTGGAAATCTCTATCTGTTATGAGGTGGCGCAGAATCTCAGAGCTCATTAAGGTTGACATTTAATTACAGGACTACAGCGCTACTGCTCAACAATGCTGTGTAAAAATGAAAACAACCATAAGAGAAAGCATGTGCATGAATGGCTAGGTTATTACCGTGAACCTTAGTGACATAAAGTATACATGTAAATGGTCATCTGTTGACTGTTTAGTACTTTACTGACATATGCGTTCACTGACATATGTGTCGCCTAATCAATACAGCCTTCCCCCTGAGTACTGAGTAATGTATTCTGTGCCTAACCTTGTGATGAGTCAGTTGTATTGTTCTGACTGCTGAGAGTGAAAAGGTGTTCATTCAGATTGGACCAGACCAGAGTTACCCAATGAGACGTTAGCATAGCACTTTGCTCATGGGATGCATGGTGAGGTACCAAAAGAAAAAAAAAAAGGTGTTTGTTTTAGAAACCATTTTAATTTTTTCAGTGACTCAGTAACAGTGGTCACATCACATCAAGCTGGGCATTACATTTGAACTGAACATCATATGGCATTGGATGGCACTGAAAGATTTCATCTGAACTAAATGTCATATGGCATTAGATGGCACTGAAAGATTTCATCTGAAGTAAATGTCATATGGCATTGGATGGAACTGAAAGATTTGGCACTTGGGTAGTGAGCTGATTAAAGAGAATGACTTTGCATTGGTTGTTATGAGTTGACCAAGCTGAAAAAAAAAAGCCTTTTGACATCTAGACCAGCATGGGAAAGTCTGGATCATGCCAGATTCATCGTTCAAGACGTGGGATATTTCAAATACTTCAGTAACAGATCTACTCTACACGGTGCTATGGGCACAACTGTCTGACACATGAATATATGGAAAGGTAAATGACAGTTATACCTGCTGAGATGTGGGCGTTATCAACAAAGCACCTTTGGTAATGGTATACATGAAACTAGATACCATAGGCTCCTATTACATCGATAAAGGGAAAATTTCTTATCAGTAATATGAATCATTACGCTGTGATCAGAACTGGACAACATGCAGTACATCGAAAGTCACCAAACTTGTTCTTTCAACACTGTGAAAAGAGGGAGATGCACGCTGGTCTACCTTAAAATTCTCATTTAATCACTTTTAACCAGCACTGTCATTTCTGTTACACACCCCAAACAGCAGCTGTTTCTCTAACTGGACAGCGAATGGGCGTGAACAGGAAACGGGAAATACCACTGTTAAAAACAGTGAGCTGTTCAAACGCAGGTGAACAAAGATAAGAGTGAAACTGACATGTAGAGACTGACACGTAGTCTGTCAGTATCTCCCTCACACCATGTATTCATCTGTATCACACCATTTACTCATCTCTATCACACCATGTATTCACCTCGATCACACCATTTACTCACCTCTATCACACTATTTATTCATCTCTATCACACCATGTATTCACCTCTATCACACCATGTATTCACGTATCACACCATTTATTCACCTCTATCACACCATGTATTCACGTATCACACCATTTACTCATCTCTATCACACCATTTATTCATCTCTATCACACCATTTATTCATCTCTATCACACCATTTATTCACCTCTATCACACCATTTATTCACCTCTATCACACCATGTATTCACCTCTATCACACCACTTACTCACCTCTATCACACCATTTATTCACCTCTATCACACCATTTATTCACCTCTATTACACCATTTATTATCCTCTGTGTTGTGTCGAGTAACAGAGATGGCAGGGGCTCGTCTTGTTTGGGAAAAGTAAGGCATTCAGGTCAAGCAGAGTTCTGGGCTCTACAGTCGTTCGCACACAGAAAACGCATTTCTTTTGGACGTGTTTCAGACTGGATCTTTGGACATGACATAGTTTCCGATAATTAAAAAAAACCTACTTTGTCATTTTGAAAAGAAATTGTTACCAACTTCAGCATGACTGTTTGGTAATTCTAGCTTCAAAGCTGTAGAATAAATGCCAGGGAAACCCTGGGAGAATAAAAATTATGGAAAGAATATAAAATATTTAATGAAAATAAAAGTGATTTGGCTTCTGAGGCCAACTTAAAAATGTCTTCACTTGAACAACACGGAATCTCACTGCTGCCTGTTTCAGATGTCATTGCATCATTCCTCCAAAAGATGGCGCCACCACAAATACATTGAGCAACACAAAACCAATTGGAAGAAATGACTGGCAACGTAAACAGTGCTGTGGGATGGACAGTGGAAAAAACGAACACTCATTTCATTCCACCACCTTATTTGGTCCAGTTTGCAGTCTTTCTACAGAGGCTAAAAACAAACAAAATGTCTGATTTCACATGCAATGCCACACTTTCACTTCTCTCAGTATAAATACAGAGATCACGTGTCTCCATGTATGTACTTTATTATAAAACGGGTGAAAGTGTATAGACTCGACAACAAAACGGCGGGCACATCTCTGGGCACTAGAGCTTTTGCATTCCTAGGTGGACAGACATATCATTCAAGTACAAATTTTTTTTTTTTCCACATATGTACAAGTCCATCCGCCAGTCCTTTGTTTATTTTTCTCTTTCTTTTTTTAACAGGAGCGGATAAGTTCCATTTGGAATCACCTGCAATGAGATGGCACCATTCAGAGGAGGAAACGTTAACACACACACATACGCACGCACGCACGCGCGCACGTAGTACGGTTCAGGATGGCCGTCTTCTGTCAGCCGGTCAGTGGGAACGTCAGTGCTGAAGCCTCTGTGTCGTTCGGTGTTGAGGTAGTGAACTGGTATCAGTGCTTTGCTGGCCGATGAGTCAGTTTCTGTACGTGTGGGGGAAGCCTGAGTTGACCGACTTCCTGGGCCAATAACAATGAAGTTCTGATCAGCACGTTAGCATGATAGCATTGTGACACACTCAAGGCTGACACAATCACAGGCATCAAGTTTTGAGCTCTTCTTCAGAGAGGATGGTGGGCTTATGCAGAATTTTTAACTGTCTAAAAATCACATCACAGAATAATAATTACACAAACTTTACTTGGCCACGAAGTATGCAAGCATGCGACGGTATCGAAGAAGTACGCCTAAAACGTCCTCTGCACTCAGCTCTGAGAGAGCAACCTGCTGAGAAAAGAAAAGGACCACTGAAAATGTTTACATGGAGTACGACTTCTCCAGAAACAAGTCCATTTCTGTCCATGTTGTGTGAGAGTCAAAGTCTTCCATTCTTTCTCTGTCATCCATATGTATCAGTCCTCAAAGCTACCTAGATCCTGAAGCATCTGTCCGTCAGTTTTTTTTTTTGTTTTTTTTGTCCCCTGTCCGGTTTCTCAGCCGTCATTGGCTGCCACTAACTGTCCAAGTCCCTGGCGTATGTACACCGGCTGGATCTCCTTGGTCTTAAGGCAGAAGTCGCAGGCCCAGACGGCGGCGCTCTCCCTGGTCAGCAGTCCGTACGCGGGCTCGGTCAGGCCGCTGCAGTCTCTGTGGAACCAGCGCTGGCACGACGCTTCACACAAAATCGCCTCTTGATCGTCGTGCACCTCTGAGAGGCAGAGGCCGCACGGGAACACCATCCCTCCGCCCAGCTTCTGCGGGCCAGGGGCCGGGCCGGCGCCGGGCGGAGGGGCGGGGCCGGGCGGCAGCGGGGACTGGGTGTTGGGCGTGGCGGTGGAGTTGGACGGAGGATTGGGGTTGTTCCCGGGGGTGTTCCCTCCACTGCTGTTGTTCATGTTGTTCTGATTTGAATTGGGCGGTTGGTTGGGCAGTGGGCCTGCACCAGGGGCATTGCCTTGCTGGTTGTAGGGCGTGGACCCCAGGGCGGAGTTGGGTGGTGTTGGCTGCTGTTGATTGGATGAGCTGTTGGAGGCGGGACCGCCGGTTGCATTGGGCGGCTGATGCTGATTGGGTGGCACCTGCTGAGGCTGTGGACCATTCAGAGGGCCAGTAGGGGAAGAGTTTGGGTTGGGGGGTGGGGGGACAGACGGTGGCTGACTGGGTGTGTTGGGGTTGGGCTGTTGGACGTCGGGGTGGCCGGGAAAACCTCCGACAGGCTGAGGGGGTCCTGAGGCTGGGGACGGACCCGGGGTGGCGTTATTGGAAGGGGGACCGGAGGGATTCATGTTAGCCGGCTGCTGCTGAGGAGGCCCAGGCTGTTGGCTGCCTGAACCTCCCCCAAAGTTCTTGCCGTCCTCGCTGCCTGGAGGGCTCGACCCAGGGTAGGGACCATCCTGGGGAGGGAACTGTCCCTGTGGGGGCACGCCTGGATGGCCACCGACCATGTTTCCACCACCTCCACCCGCTCCCAGACCTCCCATCATCCCACCTGGCATGCCCCCCATAGGGTTCATGGGGCCGTGGGGGGGGCCGCGTGGACCTGGGCCGCCGGGCAGGGGGGGGCTGTTAAATGGGTGACCACCCTGCCCATGCTGAGGATGCTGCTGGTGCATCCCAAATCGCGGGTGGGGAGGACCTCCTCCTCCTCCGGGTCCACCGGGTCCCCCCATCCCACCAGGCGACAGCATGGGGTTGAAGCCTTGTCCTGGGTGCATAGAAGGGCTGAAATTCGGACCCATGTTAAAGTGTGACGGCCCGCCTGGAGGAAACCCACCGCCACCACCCCCTCCGCCCCCGCCTCCAAATCCTGGCATTCCCCCAAAGCCCAGCGGATTGTGTGGTCCGGCGTTGGGGGGCGGGGCTACAAAAGGAGGTCTCCGACCGGCCTGAGGACCACCTGGTCCTCCAGGCCCACCCATAAACCCCATTCCTCCTCCAATACGACCACCTCCTCCATATCCTCCTCCTCCTCCTCCACTGCTGGCTCCTGGGCTGGGCAGGAAAGGGGTTCCCGGGCCACCTGCCCCACTAGGACGTGATGGAGGGCCAAAGTCATCGTCAAATGGGTTGGAGGCCACCAGGTGGTCTACCATAGGAGTTGGAGGGGGCGCAAATTCTGACAGATGGGAGAATGCAGTCCCCTGAAATAGAGAGATCACAGTAGAGAAGGGGAGAAAAGGAGACGACAACAAAGAACCCAGGGAGCTGACATTCCATAAAAATAATTAGTTATCAAAAAATGAACAAACTGTACGATACTTTGGTCTACAGTATAGGGGCATTCTATGTGGCGGTGTAATCCGAGGTGAGATGACCTGAACCTCAGTGTTCACATCAACTGCTGTACGTATATGCATAGGGAGAAGATGCTGGATGACATTCTCAACACTGATGCTCTTCCTCCAGAGGAAGAAAAGTGAGCCAATGCGTAGAGGCTGTGTGGGATGAGTGCACCTCTCTGGTCCTTACCTGTGCATTAGATTTCCTCTTCTTTTTCTCTGGACTGGACTTCATTTGGGAACCTAGACATGGTAAGAGAGAGAGAGAGAGAGAGAGAGAGAGAGAGAGAGAGAGAGAGAGAGAGAGTAATAAAATGATTCATGGCTCACCACACAAATTTAGCCTAACTGGCACAAGTCTTGTCATGTCTTATCTTGTCTAAGTAACTTTTTTTTTTTTTAAATTTCAGACATGGTTCACAACCATGGTCTGTGTGATCCGGATTATTGGCTATGACAAGAATGACTCATCAAACCTCTCTGCTGATGCACAGAAATGATCTGCTGAGGGAACAAGGCAAACTATAGCTATATGGAACAACAAATACAGCTGAAATGAATTCACCATTGCTTAGTACAACATGCTCTATTGCCAAGCTCAAACTTGTCTGTATCGGTCCTTGATTAAAAACAACTGGGGACATTTGAAGAGTAGAACAAAGGGTGACAGAATCACGATACAAATAGCTCGACATGTATTTACAGTTGCAACCTTGCACAGTTGTGGACTGACTGAACAGTGATGCAGCAGTATCGCAACCCGAACGTGTTCATCAGGGACAACAAAACGACGCACCAGGATGAGGTTCGTTTAGAGTTAGGTGACAGGTGAGAGGCGGAGGAGGGGGTAGACAGAATACTTGAGAGAGCGCTCTTATGAACCACGCAGAAAGCACAGGACAGATTCTCCGAAAGCAAGACCACCGAACATTCAGGGGCGTGCGGACAGGAAAAGGTAAAATCTTGCAGCAATAATTTACTGTGGGTTCCGCTCGGACACAAAAATGCGTCGACGGACATATGCCTACCTTTGCCTCGTTTTCCTTGACCTTGTCCAGCCAGTAGTCTCCCCGGTTCGGCAGCCATTAAAATGACTGTCAGTGCGTTGCCATGTCACCGTTCATATGCAAAGAAAAAGTGTACAATTGACGAATACTCTTATATGTCCATTACTACCAGTCATTGATTGTAGAATACCGAAATAGCGATCGATTTACTTTGGGTACCGCTCTTTCTAACTGGCAACCGTAACGTTACCATTTAATTCATATTACTGACGTTTTGACTTGACAAGCATTGTTAATAACAAACGGCAGTTAACATATTGATATAGAAACGTGGATCTTGCAGATCTAGCCCAGGGTCCACCTAACGTGAGATGCGTATATTATGAACGGACAACTGTCTAGGATAAGTCGTGAAAAGACGGCAAGCGTACACCTATTGGTTCGGGGTAATTCGAATGAGAGCTGAGGCAGCCCAAGCCTGCAACACACACAACGGTTCCCTCTTTTTTTTTCCTCCATATGATATGATTACTTGCAGCTGTGTCAGAGGTTTGAAAGCTAGCCGTATCGCTACCTGGACACCGTCTAATAAAGCCCAGGCTTTTGTTTTTAGGTGTAGTATTTCTATTTTATTATAAGAATTACTTTTCGATCGCTTGAGCTTAACAGTTGAACTGCTCAAGGTTTATTTTCGTAGCAGATAAGTAGTCGCACTTAACACAAAGGTACTTTATAAAGGAACTACTGAATTAGCTAGCAAATCTAACGTTAGCGATGTAAAGCGAGTTTGCTAACCAGCTAACGTTAGCTATCCTAGCTTAGTCAATGGCTGTTCACTATCTCTGTTGGACACTCAAGTATTCAGGAAACCTTACGCTTTCCTCGTTAAAAACAATCAGTTCATTACAAGATAAGCAATCAAAGTCAAATACACTTACAATCAGATTTAGTCCAAAAGCACGAAATTGGCCATGTTAATTACGACCTACTGTCGCTACCCGCACAAAGAGGGGCAGATGGGGTTCACGCGCACCCGGGATGGTTAAAAAATAGGGGTGTCTTTGTGTAATCGACATTATTTAGATGTGTATATACAGTATTTAAGTCATGACAACATGATCAGTTTGCTTTCACAATTGTTAGGTCTACAGTTAATCGAAAAAATGTCTATATTTACTTATGCGAGTTTATTGTTTTCAGCTTGGCCCTATTTTTTCGAGAGTGGTGCAGTCGAGATCGGACCACTTGTAATTCTCTGTATAGGGACTTGTTCGCGGGCATCAGTACTTGCGCAAATTCTGCCATGAACTCGTCCAACAGAAGGGGCCAGGCGCTGTCCGCACGCAATACAAAACTGACACTTTTTAAATCGCAAGATAGTTAGAACCTCTGTGAGTGAGATTCATATGGTTAACTGCTGGTAAGAACAGAGGAACTCGATGAAGCAGAGGAAAGATGACCATATTAAGAGAGTAAGGAAAGGCGGCCACTTTTGCATTGCCAACACTGAAGAAAAAAGTTACCGTTTGTGAAAAGCTACTTTGTGAAAGTTTCTGTTCATACAACCTTTATCTATCTCAACAAAAATTCAGCCAAATGTATATGCACAATGCCATTATTTAAATAAGTGACTGCGGAAATAAGTGAGTAAGTAAATAAATAAATAAGTAAATAAATTAAGCACAGTTTCAGCAGGTAGGCATTTCCAAAGAGGGGAAATTACCTTTCCTGTTCAAGTAATGCATCGTATTCAATGCAAATACAGAAAGGGTCCAATCAGTGCAGCTTCCAGGTTCCATTTTTAAAACAAACAAACACACAAACAAACAAAATACTTCTTTTGGAAAACGTTACAGCTTAGCTTGCTACGTATATATGTGTGGATGTTTTAACCGTGGATGTATGCTGTATGGATGTATCTCCGTTGGGTGTATATCGTGTATATTTATGTATATTTATTCATGTTAAATGTTAGGTGTATACCGTGTTTTTGTGGGGTACATCGTGTTTACATAATCATGTGTGAGGCTCTGTACAAACCGGGGCGATAAATTTCCTTGCAAAAGGACAATAAAGAATCTATCTATATATCTGGTCTGAGTACAGTCTCTTGCTTGTGTTAGTTTAGCTATTAATATGGGCTAAACAGATATTAATTAACTTCTCTACGTGCTTATATGATGCTTATTTCAGCTACTTAAAATCATTATTATTTTCACAAATGTTGTATGAAACTTCCCACCTTCGGAGTCTTACTATCCATATTTAACTAACCACCTATATCTTAAGTCTGTGTGACTCTTTTTCAGACTTATTAATTGGTTTAGCGTGTCAAAGTGATAAAATTCATTACATTTACACACCACCTTGTACAATCTATCATCACAACAGTCAAGAAACACATAACAGCTTGCCTTTATAAATTTGTCTTTCAGTATTTCTGACCTTTTTAGCCTTAATAATTGCAAAGAATGAAGGTAATTACAATTATGCTATGTGTTAGCATTAATTCAACCAGTTTTCTAACGCTGTCATACTTTAATGCAGTTTTGTACTGGAACACTGTAATTATTGTTTGTTTGATAGGATGTGTGTGTGTGTGTGTGTGTGTGTGTGTGTGTGTGTGTTTGGGGGAGGGGGGGGGGGGTTAGCTGCAGTTAGCTACAACAGACCCAAATAGTTTTGACATAAATCACATTTTTTAGTATTTGTGTGCATTTCCAGTCCTACACAGATTCTCATTTCTGATTGTCTAAACTGAAGCAGCTATGTGTTTTTTTTGGGAGGAGGAATCATAACAATGAGGCCATGTCTTCCTGGAGGGGTCAGTCTTAAACTAAAAAGGTGTCAGTTTTTTAGTCTTACACAGCTATCTGTTATTATGGCCAAGTATTCCATTCTGAATCCAAACATCTCAGATTTTAGTTGCCAGTAAGCTCTAATGAGTCACAAGTCAGGTCATATTAATGAGGCTTATGCAGTGTTTTAAAACACTGTAAGTTCTTGCAGGGTAAGAACAGTGTAACTATTGATCCCTTGAGTTTTCAATAAATTTCCTGCAGATATTACCCAGATATTGGGCCGTAAAACAACCCAGGTGACCTTGCGTTTTGTAATGACTTTCCTGCTCCCTCTGTATGATTAGCCATACTCCGTGTACCAGTGAGTATTTATGTGAAACTACTAGTTTTTAACTCTGTGGCAGTAATTGACATATGCCTGGACTGAGTCCCTGGAGGTTTTCTACATTGGTCTATATCTATGCAGCCTACAAGTACTTAAATGAAGAGTCTACAGACAAGCATCTTTGTAAACGTTCTGTAGCTGTTCTACTACATGTTCTGCACTCTGGAACCTGATAGTAATCTGTATCCAGACAAGAATGGACCTGTATGCAGTACATCACCCTTCTGTAAGTCTTTTGTAAGGAAGCCTGGAAGAACTGCAGGTAGTATACTGAAGGCCACAGATTTCCTCTGAAGTCAGCTACACCAGGAGGCTGCTGAAGAAACTGTGAATGAATGCACTTTGTACAATATTGTGCCACCCTGAGGGTTACTATTCATTTACCTATTGATAATCATATTACCTGTTGGTAGTGAGATTACATATTACATAACATGACATAATATACTATAGTCCTGGTTATGTTTTTTCATGTAATTGCTTTAACTTAATAACCTTAACTCTCACATTAAATTTAAAATGATCCATGAAAAGTTTAGTGGAGAGGGTCGTAAAAGTGACGAGAAGATATCCTCAGTGTGTGTATGGATTTTTTTTTTTCTTGCTTACCCATCAGTTTACTGAGGATGAATTGTTGTAACAGTGCCAAATCCTGGAGTTCCACTTCCTCAGGCTTTCCCGCTGTATAACGACATGGTGAACATCCTCACGGAAAGCCACAATCACAGATTCTCAAAGACAATTTTCCGTAAAATCCATCCAACCCATCCTTACACTGAAAGTGTACAATTCCATCCAGTCTTCAGGAAACTTCAGGAAATCAACAGAGACTAAATTGATTTGTATGCATTACTTTATTAATCTTTTAAAGAATTTATTTAAATATTATTTTAGAGAAATTTTATTGCTTGGTCTCCAGTGAATGCTGCTCCTGTCAGCTAAGATACATATAGTATGTGAAAAGATCCAAATGGAAGCTGTCATGGGATAAGATGGACTATCAAAGCAGTGTAATAATTCCACAGTGAACAAAAACGAATCATGTTCTCAGAGATGCTCTTTAAGGGTCTTTCATTTAAGCGTTCTTGGCAGGAATCATGTTCTACAGTAGCAGTCTAATGTTGTAGCTGTTGGGTAAAAAAACAGAAACTACAAAGCGATGATATCACTCTTTGGAGTGATGAATGGAAAGAGCTGAGTTTCTTTTGGGCGCACCCCTAAGACGTTTCACCTGTTTTGTCTGATTATATGAAAGGAAAGAAGTTGACATTTTACATTCACAGTGAAAGTGTGATAGTAGTATTATTTCATGAGACCTGCATTGGAAACTACAGTTATTCTTTTCAAACAGAGCCTCAGAGGAACTACAGCAGAACAAAATGTTGGTGGTGACACATCTGTTTTTCAAGAAAATGAAGCAGTGATTACAAGCTTAATAACGTAATAACGTCATAACAGTTACTACGCAGGCAATGAGAAATTTAAATGTAAAAATTTAAACAAATCTTGAATATGAAGCTTAAATGAGTATTCTAAGTGGTGCAGCGAAATAAACAAATCCAACCATTCACAGTGAGTACGAAATTAAAACTAGTATTCTTGTCACCATGTTCTCTTTGACTGTGACTCAAAAAATCCAAAAGACTCTTGAGTTATTCTCTCTCTCTCTCTCTCTCTCTCTCTCTCCCCCTCTCTCTCACTCCCTCATTCTCTCTCTCTCTCTCTCTCTCTCCCCCTCTCTCTCACTCCCTCGTTCTCTCTCTCTCTCTCTCTCTCTCTCTCTCTCTCTCTCCCTCTCTCTCTCTCTCTCCCTCACTCTCACTCCCTTGTTCTCTCTCTCTCTCTCCACTGTGGACAGTGCTTCCCCTCCTCTCCCATCCACCAGATGAAAAGAACAGAATAATGTCTCACAGTTCCTTCTGCACTCTAAATACTGAACCACAGATCCAACACCTTTGGGCAAGGTGTGACACCACGGTTTTCACAAGATTAAATCTTCCACAATGAGAGAATTATGGATATGTCCTGAAAAAAGCAAGCTTTCTGGGTTCTTTTCATTCACTCTAAAGGTAATACAAAAAGGCCCAGGGTTAGTATTTTTGAGCAAGTATGCAGACATGACTAGCATAACTTTATTATTATTAACACTATCATTATCATCAGTATTATCATCATCAATATTATCATTATTCATGAACCATTCCTATCTCTGTGATTTACTCTGGATGATCAAACTTGCTCCTGCCCAGGATTTGTTACTTCAGAGTATAATCTCTTCAAAGTATAACCTCATCAGTGCTTGATTTGACTCATGCGTCATGGGAGTGATGCCCAAATTATGGTAGTGGTGTGTGTGTGTGTGTGCGCGCGCGCGCATGTGTGTGTTATGTAAGGCAGTATAAAGTATAAAGATCAAGAATGTCAATCAAAACCACAGTTAAAACAAAGTGCACCTAATTTTATAAACTCAAACATAAATATGTGCACACACACTTTTCCAATTTTCCAACACATAACAGACCACAACAGTTTTTCTGGGTTTGCCTGTTCTTCCCTGTCTGTCTTCTTGGCAGCTGACATCTGATGACCCTCTTTCAGCCAGGAAAGTACAAAGCATTTTGGGCCAAACTACTCCAGTGGAGGGTCATTGATGTCAATGAACAGGACAGATGATAGGCGTTTGGGCCTAAAGCAATTTCCACTCATGTCTGTGGTGTGCCGCTGCTGCTGGACTGGACTAAACTGGCCTTAGTTGAGCTCCTCTTTGACTCTGCTCTGTATGATGCAACAGTTTGCTTTGCGTACATTCTTAGAAAAATGAAACTGAAACATAGGGAAATAAAAAAACCCAAAAGACATTTCACAATATAAATTTATGCTGAGGAGAATAGCATAAATTCAGTTATCAGAGACCAAAATAGCATTTAGCTATGTGGAGCTCATTCATTCATTCATTCATTCATTCATTCAGCATAGACCCAAACAACAAGTTCATCATCAGTGAGATTACCCTCTTTTGTTTGATCCATTTCTTAGAAGACTGTTTATAAACTTTAATGAATAACACCGCTGCAGCTACTGAAGATCGCGGTCATGCTTTGGTCATCTTACTGAATTTGACTATACAATTTACGACACACACCTTCGTCATTTCTGATCTAAGTTACCACTGGAGATGACACTTCACTGCCAACAGCCAGCAGTGTCATTGCTTCATTTGAAGATAACACATTCATAAACCTAATTAAAGATTATGTGCATAATTTTACTGTACAATTTAATCTAATTTTGCACAGAGAAAACAATAGTAAAAACAATGCTGAAGGTATATTGTGGTTATATTTGGCGATTTTACTGAATGCTCTACACAGCGGATGTAAAATTAACAAACGTAAAATGAACTCTGACCGTTTATGTGGGTGTACTCACAGCACTGTGACCACATGTAGACTGAAAAAGAATAAACTCTTTGTTTTAGTGAACTCATCTATCTCAGCCATTAGTCTGGTGTTTATTACAATCTCCTGAATGTAGAGGATCTGTTCTCCTACAGAGGGCGCTAAAGCACCTCAAAGAATATATGACAAACTCTCACACTTGATTTAACTGTAACAGTGCAACAAATGTAACAGTGAATTTCGCATACAAGTCTAGATTAAGCAGTAACAGACCTGTTCAAAACTTTAGCATGGCTCAGTAGAACAACACTGAATCTCAAAGGTTTTGACATAGGATTAGGTTAAGGTAGCATTGATATGGTAATAGCCAGCAAAAATGCTGCTGATTGTTGGTAAATCATGTGGAATCCCCTGGAAATGATCTGTACAAATCTGTATAAGCTTAACTTTATTTTACCTCCTCTGCATGCCCGAGAAGGGATGACTTGTTATGAGGAGGAAACTTAAATTTAGGTAACAAGACGCTTTGGAATATCTAGGATGACCTCAAAAGGAACAAAAGAGGCAGGGGTACTTAAACAGAACAAATCAGGGCTTGATTAACACAAACAATCAATAATTCACTGAATGAATCAAAGAGGTATGATGGGTCTCCTTTGAAATACTACAACAAGTTCCTCACCAGTTTGCTCCATTTTTGAACCCCTGCTAGACCGTACGGCGGAGGAATCTGAGATGAGGTGGGAGAATTGCATCGCCTGACGGGTCCAGGACAGCAGTATTTCACCAGGATCAGCAGAAAAAACACTGTCAGAGACGACAAATGAAGATCAACCAAAAACGCTTAAACTCACTGTTGCTTCCTGTCATCCCAGAGGTTCCAGTCCCTGTTCCCATTACTTCAGGGACTCCACATCTAGTTCCTGCTCCTGACCCAGTTGCAGCAGGGGCTTCTGTCACTGGGGGGTCTGGCTCCAGATTGTTGTGCTAGTCATGATGTGTGCTCTGGACCTGGTCATGGCAGGGGAATTTTGCTATGATGGGGGGGCCAAGCTACAGATCCAGTCACCACAGGAACACCAACCTCAGATGTGGAGACTCTGGATACCCACATCTGTCGCCTCTTCAGTTCAGTGGGGTAAAACCAGAGTTCCATAAACTTAGGCTGGTTTGTGGCCCCCTTGTTTGGTGAAGTCTTCCGTCATGAACTGGTTGGGAGACTGGACAGGCTAGAGAAACACAGGGTGAACCAGGAAACAGAGGCAGAGGAGCGTAAAACAGGAACAGTCCGGATAAGGACAGTATTCCAAACAGCTTTCGGAATGACGAGCCTTACTAGTGCCACTCAGCTATATCAAAGTGGTGTCACAGTAAGACCTCAAAAAGATGCAAAGAAAAGGTAGGGGGTATTTATACAGAACAGAAAACAGGATTTGATTAACAGACACAGGTGGGCAGAGTGGTTGAATAACTACTCGAATGAGCAAGGTCGTGACTCAAAGGCAAACTCAAAACGGTCACCGGTGTGAATCTGAGGGCCTGACATTAAATGAAATCATGATGAGTAAACTATGACTGGCCAAATGAAATAGCTTAGAAAACAACAACAAACATAAATTGTCTTAATGGGTTGTTGGGCCAATAAAAGTTCTCTCAGTGCAGGAAGATTAGGTCGCAGGTGGAATGCAAGAATGAAAAAGTTACAATATTGATTGTGTTCAAAACAAACCAAGAGGGAAGAATTGGTTTTCAGGTCCTAGATACCTGTAGATAGCTGGGAAGCTTCATTTGTTGCCAAAGGTAACTACAAGTCGCCACAAGCAATTAGCTTACTTTAGCTCCACTGCTTTAGATACTGTAGTTTAGTCTTAAACCAGTTCATTACAAAGACAGGCCAAGTATTAGTAACAGTATACTTGAATTTACGCTAGTCTCGTTGGGAACAGAGCCGTGATGACCAACCAGAATATAAAGTTGTCTTATGTAATGATGGTCTCTCCTTACAGTTATTATGAGTAATTTAGGATTAGCGACTAACCATGTGTCTGACACCTGTCTTTCCAGGTGACCTGCAAGGCCTTGGAGGAAAGACACCCCTCTCCTCTGTTACCTGACCAACAAGCCAGACAAACTAACGAGCTCACAAACGTTTCCTCCAAAATGGAGAGTGGCTCTTGTTCATAAAAAGTTCCTTAGATACGTCCCTGTCTACGCTATGAAAGACAGAGAAGCTACCAGTTAAGAAGATGCCAATTAAGCTACCTTTTTAGTCTGCAACCAGAAAAAAACGTAACCAGAAAAAGGTAACTAACTAGCTAGGTACTGAACATAAGCCCCATATTTCAGCTGCATAACTTGGTTTGAATTGCTTTTTATAGACAGAATGGACATTGTAAAAAGGAACATCTTTTGAGATGTAGATGGACAGACCAAACCTGTCATAAAATGTTCCCCCCACCAGTTCTGTGTTTTGAGGAGGGATGAAGCAAGCTATGATTTTTATGCCAATTTACCCAGTAATCCTACAGAAGCTACAATATTCTAATGTCTAGGGGGTTCGCACACTGATATTTTCTGAGTGGAAAGTAGTGTTTTTTAAGTAGTTAACCGAATGTGTGTTTTTTTCTTTGTTAATGAGATGGGTAGTTCATCCCAACCATCAGAAAATATATACTTTGGCATGCATTTCATGTCACACCCGGTGATGGACTAGTAAATATGGGCTCACAATAATCATCAAAAACTGTTTTGTGTATTTTTTGGTCTGTTTTGGTCTGTTTTGTGTATTTTTTGGTCTGTTTTGTGTATTTTTTGGTCTGTTTTGGTCTGTTTTCTGTTCTGTTTTGTGTATTTTTTGGGTCTGTTTTATGTATTTTTTGGTCTGTTTTGTGTATTTTTTGGTCTGTTTTGGTCTGTTTTGTGTATTTTCTGGTCTGTTTTGGTCTGTTTTGTGTATGTTTTGTGTATTTTTTGGTCTGTTTTGGTCTGTTTTGTGTATTTTTTGGTCTGTTTTGGTCTGTTTTGTGTATTTTTTGTGTATTCCATACTCGGGAGCAGCCACTGAAGGGATGGCAAATCTCTTACTTCACCTCTTGATTGATAAAGACTTCTGAATAAATAAATAAATGTCTGCAAAATTGTACTTACATGATAAAAGTTTGACTTTCTTACAAAAATGGACCTGTTGTGTTTACAACAACATAAACAATTAAATCAAAGGTAAATTGTATTATCAGTAGGTGACCATAGCAGACATGCTGTAAATCAGTAACACAATTTTTTTTTTATCTCCACAAATAAACATTAAGTATAGTTCAGATAGAGTTCAATATATGTAACTGTTAAAGTCTCTTCCTTGATCACTGTGAGGGTACTCAGGGAAACCATAGTGAACAAGAATGTGCTCCCACAGACATAAAGCAATGCTGCTGGCTTATTGATCTTTTGTGGAGATGACAATAACATAATTCGTGAAGTGGTCCATAAAAACATGAATGACCTTGGTGTTCAAGCTGTCTGGCTCCAACGAAGGGAAATCCATGCACATCGTTTTCATAGGCGTTGTGGTATGAATCTTAACAAGAGGGACAGCCTTCTTTTCCGCTGAAAACGTCTATTGTACGGTTTCACTCTTTTCTCCAGATCCACAACCATCCTTGGCCTTTAAAATCTGGACATGATGAGTTCAAAGGTATGTTCCATTCCTCAGTGCCCCATATCATTAAGGAGGTTCTGGGGCACTATGGCCTGCAAAATGTCTGGAAGTGCAAATACTATTTAGCCTCCACAAAATCATGTTTTGTACACGAGGCCATCATTAACCATTCCTCTCCTTCAGGATCAAGCGAAGACCAGGGTGGTATTCCAGAAGGCAGGTTTAAGGAAAACTCTGAGCTGGTTAACTCAAAGCAAGTAGTAAAGTAAGAGCTCTATGATTTTGTTTTGCTAGGAGAATGAAGCCATAGGGCTCTTCTGTCAGGAGGCTTACTACTTACTCTGAGTTAACGAACTCAGAGTTTTCACTAAAACCTGCTTTCTGGAATACCCCCCAGGAGAGTGAACATTAAGATCTGCAGGTAACTGTTCCCCAGGTGACTCCATTAGACTGATGACCTGGTTAATAACAGAATCTCCCCTTTACAGGTAACCCCCTTTTGAGATTTGCTTCACTTTACTTCGGTAGGGACACTGCTCTGGAATTCTCTCTGTTCAAAGAGAGCAGGAACAGAGGTTGACATTAATGTCTGAGATTCAAAATGCCCACATGAAGTAAAATCTTCTTGAACTTGACTGAACATGTCTTTGACAGGATACTAGGACTGTTTCTACAGTGATATTTTACAGAGGGTAAGAAATGTGAAGTGACCTGCTTACTCATCTGGCTTTCATCTGGTGAAATACAATCATCTTCCAGCACATCATGAGGCCTTCTTGATAACCCATCAGAGTCAATGTTATGCTTACCAGCTCATTTTTTGATGCTGAAAGTAAAAGTGAACAATGCAGCTATTCAGTGATAACTTTCTGCATCCATCTTAGTGGTGCTATGCAAGCAGGTCAATGGGTTGTTGTCAGTGACCACAGTGAAGGAATTTCAATACAGATAGTCATGAAATTTGTCCACTGTAGGCCATTTAAGTGCAACAAATTCAGGTTTGTTGTCTGTGTATCGTGCCACATTGTGAGTTACACCTCTGCTTGCGACTGCAATATCATCTTTTATCCTTTCTGTCCTTGATAGAGGGCCACTCGCAACCCAGTTATGCTGACGTCTTTATACAGAATGAGGGGCAACATTAGTTCTGCATAGCCAAGAAGAGGAAATGAGGTTAACTTATCAATGATCTCTTTAAATGCTTGCTAACAAGCTGGGCCTCAGCATTCTGTAAAAGGTTCTCCTGGACTAAGGTACTTGGCATCATTTACCCTGACCTTACTTCATTTCAGCTGAGGTGAACACCAAGCAGGAAAGATAGTTTAAAGGCTTGACAGTCCTTGACTAGATTTTCATAAATCTTTGGTAATAACCAGAGAACCCAAGAAAAGATCCGAGCTCCCTTAGTTTCTAGTATCCCGGGCATGTTTTTAAAGCTTGAACCTTTTCATGGTTGGTCTGTACTGCATCCCTAGACCCAATGTTTCCCAGGCACCACACTCATGTCTAAACGAATTTGGATTGATGACGTAACAGCTTCAGGCCATATTCTCTCATTTTCCTCCAGTTTAACTGAGAAAACAGTCAAATCATGCATCATTCCTTTAAGTGTATGTCCCCAGTGCACCTCTCCATAAAGTACACTGGAAAGTACTGGGAGCATTTGTGACTCCCTGAGGCCCTCGATTGAATTCCCAGAATCCCAAGGGGCATAAAAAAACGGTCTTAGTCTTTTCATCTTCATCCACGTCAATCTGGCAGTAATCCAGATTCCAGATTCAGTTCTAGGAACCACTGTGACTTAGCAAGAGCAGAAAATGACTCCTTAAGACTTGTCAGTGCATATATATCTCATATGGTCTGCATGTTCAACTTCCTGTGATCTATGCACAGACGTGTGTCCCCATTTTGGTTGCAGACTACCAAATCAGAGACTCCGATTTTCCAGCGATGTCTGCATCAAGAGGAATTTGCAGACGTTTCCTCGTGGCCTTAATCTTGCGGGCGGATTGGATGTTCTCTCTGTCTGAATGGTGTTTCACTCTTCATTTTTGCGAAGCACTTTAACTTTGTTGCATGACCGAAGTCAAGGTCATGATGCGAGGTGATGTCAGCAAAAGAATTCCACTTTTGAGTTATGCTTTCCTTCCACTCCTCTGGCCGTGAAGAGTCTTCCTCAAGCTAGAGCCTTTTTGCTCTCTCCCGACGACTGGAGCAGTTATCAGTAATTCTGCTCTTCCTCACTCATACAAGTATCTTGAATCAACTGACGTGGAACTCTAAGATCAGCAAAGACAGAGCTATCGGGGTGAATAGTGTCGTGGTCGGTTTCATTCCTTTACAGGACAGGTATTTTGAAGGGGCTGTATTTTTGTAATCAAACAGTTATCCACAAACACTTCACCAGGCGAAACGGAAACAGATGGTTGCTTCAGCAAAGGCCATCTCTCATCGCCAACCGGGCTGACGTTAACGAATCCTTCAAGCAAGAATCTTTTGACCAACGAGGAGAATTTGTCTTGCGGCGGTCTCCCACTTACTGCTCATTTCTCCCTCGGATCAGACGTTCTCCAGACTTGACCGTAGCCATAACATGGAGATTTTCTGTGAAATGAAAGCATGTGGCTACACTGCTAATTCCTTTCATCCAGTGAGTTAGTGCCAGTTAACAGTGGAACATCACTGTTCGATCTGATACCTGCGACAACCCAGATGGCTAGAAAGAGTCGTAGTGGTATATTTTTGTTGTTCTTCTTGTTGTTTTTTTAATATGCTTACACTTGTTATTAAAATTGAATAGATGTGTGTGGGCATGAAGATCTGTAGACTAAAGTTTTTTTTTTATGGTCAGACCAAATAATGAACTGTACGTCACTACGTAATAATTGTTTTTATGACTGATCCTCATATGTTGTCAAGGGATATGTGCAAGTCGTGAAACAGAGAATTAATTGCGGCTTTAACAGCGATGAAGAGACCTCAATAACAAAATGGTGTTAAAGTCATGATGTAAATAATAAAGTACTATACTTATTTCTGCATAACATGTTGTGCTCTCATAAGCTATTAGTGTTTATGTAGGTGTGTGATCACAAAAATAACAAGGTATTGAAAAAACGTTACTGAATGATTTTCTAATGTCTTCTTCGCCATTTATTATTATCATACTCTCCACCACCCTACATAACAACCCGACATAATTCCAGCTTGTTGTAGTAGCTGGAATAAACTGCCCTAATTCTGTCTAACTTCCTGTCTTAACTGTAAAACCCTACCCTTTTTAAATCATGAGTGACTTTCCCTGATTATAATCACCGTCATGACATCGTCCAATGCCCAAGTCATTTTTTTTTCAATTATTGAAGCCAACCAACTTCCTGTAACCCTAAATTAAGCCTGATGGTGATATCACTTCAGATGCCTTTCCACATCCTAAACAATTTCACAAAATTACGTTTTTACGAAAAAGTTTTCGAATTTCATTTTACTTCCACACCGGCGTTCTAAAGTGCAATTCCTTAGACTGAGATAAAATGTTAATAACTAGGCGCTGCCCTGGCTAGGGTTAAGATCACAGGTAGTCTAGCAGTATGGGGAAGGGTGAAGGTGGCAGATAAGGTGAACGACCTTGGGCTGATCAAATGTACCCGACTGTTTATGGGACCCAGGATTGAGGTTAAGGGAGCAGCAACGGGCGTTCTGCAGAAAGGGTAAACGTGTTGGTAAGAATAGCCAAAATGCGGCCGTATTATCATGTCACCGACATTAGAGACACTTAACACAAAGAGGGGGAAAAAGCAGGAATGGACACTGACGCTCGGCGTCGTTGTGTATTTTTGACCCGTCTCTTTTTACCTCTCTTGCTCCATCATTCTGATAGCTAAAACCGATAAGCAGTCTCTTGTGACTGAACTGATCTCATTTAGTTTCAGGGATCTTCTGCTTCCCGCTTCATACGATAGTGATAGGAAACTAAGCAAGTATGAGATATTTTTTTTTTTGTTTTTGTAAGTTAATTCGAACGTGTGATATATATACAAGGCTTTTGACTCACTTTCTCAGGTTTTCTCCCCACACTTGCAGTTGATTTGAAGAATGTTGCAGGGTAAATGTTTTAAGTTAGGTCTGCTATTCTGTCTCGTAATAGGCCAAAACCAGCGCTGGGTATGAGTTTTTGTGTTTACATTTTATCTAACAGCAGACATCATGTCATATGGTGTAAAGTGCGTGCATGAATAAATTTATGAAGTCGCACAGGCTATTACGGTGGTAAAATGGTAGAGAATAGTTCAGATTACCCTGCCATAAATGATCAGTGAATCTCTTGTGCTCTGTCCGCACAGCCGAAGTGAGGATGTTTGTTTCCACACGTCAGGGGAAAAGCTCTTCTGTGACAACATGTCAACACTTGTTAATTTACCTGATGCTCCAGAGTGTCTTAAGAACACTGGTATTTTTTAGCTAGACCTCCCCAGAGAAACAGCGTTCTCCTCTCGCCTGTCTTTTGTCTCTAAATCGATATCACCAGAGAGACTTTGTCCTCAGAGTGGCATCCTACAATTCTCTGGTTACCTTTATCTCCAAAAACCACGACTGTGCCATGACATTGCCCCCCACTGCACACAAACACTGCTACTTAACACACGTTCTCCGTTGTGTTTCTGAAGTATAACACACCTTATTTATGTGACACTTGGGATTTAGAAAGTCTTATAACCACATTTATCCAATGGAATGGGATCATTTCTCTATACTATATTATCCAGAGGGACAGCATAGACCCCATTACGACTTAGCACTTTGATCATATTGAGCAAGAGGATACGTCAGGCCTGAGGAAAAAGTGTATTCACTTGACACTAATATTTTCACATAAATGACTGAGTTGCAATAAATGAGGTGCTGTGTGGAAATGGGTGTATTTTGGGTTAAAACTGTGTTGAATCAGCTGAAGAAAGAGTACAGTAGTCATTATGTGACCCATATGTGTGTACCATGGCTCTTCTAGCAGCCGTGCGTTTGTTTTTATTACAATTAGAATTTTTAATGCATCAAAAATAACTTTGACTATTCATAATACTCAACAAGTATTTGAAAAGTGTTTTAAGTTGTAGAAACACCTTCTGCAGAAGTTATAACCCAAAGAGTCTCCCGGGATATTTCTTTGTCAAATTTGCACATCTGGATTTTTTCCCTCTTGTTCTTTGTTGGAGATGTTCTGAAACTGTGTTAAGTCATATGGAATGTGTTAATGAGTTCTTCAAGTCTCACCACAGACTCCCCACGGGATTCAGGTTTGGACACAAGTATTTTTCACACCACTGTTCTGCAGCTATTCCAGTGTCTTGTCATGATGAATGTCTTACACTGAATCAGATTTTCCTAAATGCTTTTTTTTTTTCTGAATTTGGCTCCATTGTTCCCTACAAGGTGCCCAAGTCTCTGCTGGAGAAGAAACATTCCCACAGCACACTTGCTTTACAAGAAGGACAGTATTTGACGGATATTTGGTCTATAGCACATTACATTCAGGTCATAAAGTTCGATTTGTGTCTCATCAGAGCGAGGTAACTGTTTGTCTCAGCACATTATGGCATGTGCCCTTTATTTTAAATCTCCGGACACTCAGCTCATGGGGATTTTTCTCAAATGTGGTTTCCATCTGGGCATTTTCACCCAAAGCTTTCTTCTGTGCAGAGCTGTGGAGAACAGTTATCTCCGGATTTCAACGGTTCATTGGGCGTTTGGTGACTTCTCTGATTAAATACCTTCTTACCTGCTTTCCTAGTTTGAGCAGACAGCTTTGACTAGGGACAGCCTTGGTGGTTCCTTATTCTTCATCCTGTGATGATGACATACACTGCAATACTGTGGGACTTTGTACCCTGAGATAGGTTTTACTAGATCAACGTTAATAAACATGAATGTGCAGTATGTATGTATGTACAGTGTGTGTGTGTGTGAGAGAGAGCAGGTTTCAGTGCTCAGAGTATGCACATGTGGATATGAGTGTATATGTATTTATGTGACTGTGTATGAGCATGACTGTATATTAGTTATGTGATGTTTTTGTGACACCAGGGTGATATAACTTGATGTGAATGCTTCAGAATGCTTTAGGGCTGTGTATGTCTTAGTTTGTCTCTCTCTCTGTCTGTGTGTGTGTGTGTGTGTGTGTGTGCGTGTACACATGCATTTATTTGTGTGTAATCCTCTCTGTGTTTATGTGTTGTCTCGTTTGAGTGCATGAATGTATGTGTGTGTGCGTGTGCGTGTGCGTGTGTGTGTGTGTCTATCTGCTGTCTTGGTTTTGTGTGTGTCATGTGTTTATGTGTTGTCTTGCTTGTCGGTGATATTGTCTATGTATATACGTGTGTATGTGTGTGTGTGTATGTATATATGTGTGTATGTGCATGTGCATGTGCGTGTGTGAGTGTATCTCTCTGCTGTCTTGGTTTTGTGTGTGTCATCCTATCTGTGTTCATGTGTTGTCTTGCTTGTCTGTGCGATTGTGTGTGTATATACATATATGTGTGTGTGTGCGTGTGCGTGTATGCGAGTGTGTATGTATATATGTGTGTGTGTGTATATATGTGGTAGTGTGCACACCAGTGTGTATGCATGCATGTGTGTATGTATATGTGTTAGTGTGAACACCAGTGTGTATGTATATATGTGTGTGTGTATGTGGTAGTGTGCACACGAGTGTGTATGCGAGTGTGTATGTATATATGTGTGTGTATATATGTGTTAGCGTGCACACCAGTGTGTATGCGAGTGTGTATGTATATATGTGTGTATGTATATGTGTTAGTGTGCACACCAGTGTGTATGCGAGTGTGTATGTATATATGTGTGTGTGTGTATGTATATGTGTTAGTGTGCACACCAGTGTGTATGCGAGTGTGTATGTATATATGTGTGTGTGTGTATGTATATGTGGTAGTGTGCACACCAGTGTGTATGCGAGTGTGTATGTATATATGTGTGTGTGTGTATGTATATGTGGTAGTGTGCACACCAGTGTGTATGCGAGTGTGTATGTATATATGTGTGTGTGTGTATGTATATGTGGTAGTGTGCACACCAGTGTGTATGCATGCATGTGTTATCTCGTCTGTGGCGTCTTTGTCCCTGCGGTCTCTGAGGTGCTGGGGGTGTGCGTGACAGGGGGAGCCGATATGCCAGGTGTAGCCGTGGTGATGGTGTGACACACGCTGGTGTCGGCTGACCAGGCTGTCGGTAACCATAGTCTTCCTGTCGGTGTTATCTGGCCAGACGGACTGCGCCAACCTGCCAGATTTAGAACGTGAAACCCACCTTAGCTTACTGCTTACTCTGTCCAGTCCAGGTGCCTATCTGTCCTTCACAGGGCAGGATCCAGCTCCACACTCACGTCTGACAGAGGACTCAGGCTACGCACTCTTTTTCCCCTTTGGCTTTTCCCCTTCACTCTCTCTCTCTGCATGCTCTGTATGTCATGCTGTACACATGGCTCTGCTGGAGTAAATTTTGTCATGACAGAACAGTGAGGAGTGTGAAACCTGAAGTTTGAGAGTCTTTGAGATTCTGAATGAATACGCTGAACAAACAGAGGCTCTCTTAAACACGCACGCACACACACACAGTAAACAAACAGACTCTAAACACATACACACAGACAAAGACTCTCTTAAACACACACACCCACACACAAACACACCCACACACAAACACACACCCACTAGAGGTTAATGTCCTTGACTAAGACAGAATAGAATAAACCACTCAGTCCAGGAGGTAATTAAGGAGTGCGAAACCAGAATACAGAGACCATAAAAGTTATTTATCTATTGATGTGCACTTAATCATGATTATGTATAATTAAGCAAACTATAAGCGATCATGCAGGGCTGTAAATGATATTGGTTGGTTTTCCCCTGGCAGGGTTTTTTTTCCCTGTCAGAGTGACAGGACCTCGTGTGTTATCAGCTTCACTCTTTACAGGTGTGAACACAGGACATAAACCCACCTTTCTTCCCTTTGTAACCCTTAAATCCACCTGCCTGCCTGGTGGGCCGTAGCTTTTTTCAGTTCCTCTCTCATAAGTTCTAAGAGTTTCTTCTGTAATGACTCATGTAGTTTGTGAAAGATTTGAAACTGGATTAATGTGCCCTAACACACAACTCCTACAATTATTCACTGGCAATCCACACCTCGACAGGATTTTCTTCCATTCCTCATTTATTGCACTGCAGTTTTGGCTTTCTGATTTTCAGAGTGATTATACTGTGAGCAAAATCTGTTCCCATAAGGGTAGTTTTAACTTTAAGTTACTAAATGAAAGTGGTTCTGCTGTGAAGTTGTTGGTAGATTTGTGAATTTGGCTTTCTGTTTTTCAGAGTGATTATACTGTGAGCAAAATCTGTTCCTATAAGAGTAGTTTTAACTTTAAGTTACTAAATGAAAGTAGTTCTGCTGTGAAGTTGTTGGTAGATTTGTGAATTTGACTGTAGATTATAATTAAGTTACACAAGTCTGATAAATTATAATGAAATTAGAGTAAAATACAATTTCAATGATCAAAGACACAATGAACGTAGAAACCAATTAGTTCGGTCCAAAAAGACAGCAAAGTTTAAAGCTCTGCTCTGTAAAAGTCAGTGTCAGTTTTGGGTCAACTGTAAAGTCTGTACATCACATTCACTGTGATTAAAGAGTCGGGCCTAGATGGCAAGAGGCTGAGTCTCCACAGAGGTGAATACCAGCAGAGGATTCACCAAATGTCTCCGACGTCAGAACTTCACCAGTCACAACTCACCCACACAGACCTTCAGCCAACTCACCCACACAGACCCTCAACCAACTCACCCACACAAACCCTCAACCAACTCACCCACACAGACCTTCAGCCAACTCACCCACACAGACCCTCAACCAACTCACCCACACAGACCTTCAGTCAACTCACCCACACAGACCTCCATCCAACTCACCCACACAAACCCTCAACCAACTCACCCACACAAACCCTCAACCAACTCACACACCCAGACCTTCAACCAACTCACCAACACAGACTTTCAACCAACTCACCCACACAGACTTTCAACCAACTCACCCACACAGACCTCCAACCAACTCACCCACACAGACCTCCAACCAACTCACCCACAAAGACCCTCAACCAACTCACCCACAAAGACCTTCAACTATCTCACCCACAAAGACCATCAGTCAACTCACCCACATAGACCGTCAACCAACTCTGACCACACTATACAGAGCTTTTACAATACCCCATGTGATCATCATCTCTCCCTGGGGACTCAACTCCTCATCAGGGACTCTAAACAACACATCTGAGTTTAAATGAGCTATTCCAGACCAATACTTGAATATGACATCATGTGTCACAGGTTGATCTGTTCACCACGACACCACAGTCCCCAGATTGGCTATTCAGAGATCAGCTGTTGGAATTTGCCAGTGTTCTTCAGCTGTTTAAATGCTGCCTCACCACTCCAGTTCTATCATAGGTAGACACTGACGTGGCTTTTACACGCAGACATTATTAGATCAGCTCCAGATGCTGTGAAAGAAGTCACCGTCAATGACATCATCTAAAAAGATCAAAACAGACTGGAAGCTGTGGTTCTTAGTTCTTGGGTCTTGGTGAAGGATTCCATGGGCCTTTGAAATGTTGTAGGAGCACAAAGCTTGGACTAAATGACATATGTAAGAACGAGTGAAGGTTAACCTTTGACTGGGCTAAAGGTGGACTACTCAGAATCAGCCATGAACCATGCACCACGATGAGTGAGGAGAAATATCTGGCTTGAAAAAACACTCCTTATTACAAGGCAACGGAGAAGCAAGTGTGAGAGTAATACTGTTTGATCCTTCCTCTAGACCAGTGCTGGTGGTGAGGCCCTGGGACTGGTGCTTCTGGAGATGATTCTGGTCTCCAGTACATCCAGTAGGACAGCTGGAATCTGTTGGTAAATGTTTTGATGAAGTACTTTTCTTTCCCCCGGGGCCAGACTGACGTTTTCACTGTAATGATCTCAACAAAACGTTGGTTTTCATTTTCCCCATTGTTCTAGCATTCTCTCTGACACCGGTTTCACGCACATGAGTGATGAAGTCATATGTACATTACTGGACTAACTAAACACTAACTTGTTTGACATTACACGTTTGATATTGCCCTTCTTTAAACGACTGCCCTTTTGTTCATAAAAGAATATTTGCCAGATGGTTTGGGAAAGATGTGCTATCCTGTGCCTTTGCACAGGGTACTTTGTTCCTGCCACTTCTGGGCAGAGCAGGGCATTCCATGAAGGCAGCCTGTATTTGAGAACTCCTAAAGTACTCATATCTAATGTTGTTGTTGTTTTTGTTGTTGTTGTTGTTGTTTTTGGATGCTTGACAACAGGAGAATGACAGGGGACTACGTTCAGGAAGCTGCTCAGACTGCAGAGGACTTGGACTTCCTGTTGGGAAGGGAGGCACTGCTTATTACTAAATAGTACGCACGGCTCTGAAAAGTCGTGGCCGCTATGAAACGACCGTCTGTACCCTTGACATTTCAGGGTGTATCGTCAGAGTAAGTGTCTATGGGAAAGAGTGGTCCTAAGGTGGGAACACATGGGTTAGGCCCTGTCACCCGGTGTACCCTAAGTACAGTCATGGGCTGCACAGTTATGACCCTGTGTGTGTTTTATTTTAAAACATTAGCAGTGTACGACACTGTCAGTGATTATACTGTAATCTTTCTGGTAGTGTTTTTTTTTTTTCCTATTCAGGCTGCAATGTTCGAAGCCTTTGGGTTCTACTAATGTACTGGGAACACAACTTTTTCCAAATCAACATATCGACATGTGAAACTCTCGTGCGAACACAGTAGTGGGACATCATTAGGTGACCAGATACTTTATTCTTAGCTTATCAAATGTGATGAGAAATCCCTTCTTATGTGTCCTGAGTGAAAAAATGCTGTTGCTACAGTAAGTAGATTTGGCAGCGCCTATCACCGGGTAAAGGATTTTGTGCCAGTTCTTGCTGTAATAACTGACTGCCTCAGGGAACGAGTTGTCAGTCAGTCCCTGTGTGTTTAATGAATGTTGCTTAGTTTCCTCGCATCAAATCCAATAATCCTGCCTTGTGATTCTTTGTGGCTTTTGACAGTGTAAAGACAGGTAAACCACACTCTACGAGTGAAACGCATCGGTGTGGTTTCCTTGTTTGATTGAAGTACTGATTGAATAACTCTCTGTTAAAAAAAGAAAATTAAAATTTTTGTGGCTGAAAAAAAGGGGGAAAGGAAAAACACAACAGACCCCCAACTGTCTGGAGCCAGATAAAAGAGATTGCAGACAAATTGAAGTCTGACCCATTTGAAGTCAGAGAAGATGTCAGTCAGCTATGACTTCTGGATTGACTTTACGGTCAAATCGTAAAAGACTATCTGGTACCGCTGTGTGAATCTGGGCTGTGAAATGTAGAGCCCTGTACCATAGGCAGGTTACTGTGAGAAACTCTAATCATCACCAGGAGGAGAACGCCACAACCGACCACATATATTTTGACCTAACGGTAGACACTACTGCCATTGCTGCTGTTGTTTTGCAACTCACACATAACTGCAGCACAAAAGTCCATGTCTAATGAAACAAATTGTTCCGTCTGATGTCGCTCACAACAAAATTTTCCTTTATTCTGTTATTTCTCTTCCTGCCATGTGGTTCGGGTGTAGCTACCTACACAATTAGATAGCTCCACAATTAAGAGAAGAGCTTGAGAGAGGATACGTTCTAACATTACAGTTTTCTACTGAAGCAGCTGTTAGATGAGCCAATGATATTGTATTTCCTCAGCGTATGAGAAAAAGAAAAATGATAATGTAACTTTTTTTTTTTTCGGTATAAGTCAAGTTCAGATTTACTGCATGGTGACTGGTCTCATCCAGAGACATTTGAGGGGGTGGCGGATGAGTCTGGATGTCAGTTAGCGGTTTGATCAAAAGGCCAGGCAGGACAGCAGAGCCTCTCCTCTCCAGGCCCAGTGTGATCTCTTCTGTAGAAATGTGTCATGTTGAAAGCAATAACTCTTCAAAACATGATCTTGTGTTTTATCTCTGGGGATCTGGGCCTCGCCCTTGCAATGTCCCATTCCTTTAGCTTCGGAAGGCAGCGCAGAGCGAATTCACCAGGGTTGAATTACCACTAAGAGTGTCTGCGTGATTCAGTATGGACTCAAATATACACCTTCAGTGTTAATTTGACACTCCCAGTGTTAATCTAGTGCTGGTGAATTTGTAATGTAGAAAAATGCACACGTTAAAAAAAAAACAAAACAAAACAAAACAAAACAAAAAAAAACCCTCTGTCACTTGAAGATGAATTAGACATGTTTATTTTGATGGAGATACATACAAGACAAATTAACAAAAAGAAAATAAATAAACATGTTACAAAATAGGGACGAAGAAACAGGCAGGAACACAGTCACATGTATGGTACAGTGGTATTAATATAATTATTATAGGTATACTATAATGATGATACTGTATATGGACAACTCACTCAGTCATTTTTCAACAGCAGATTCTATTGTGGGTGTGGTAGCTCCTCCTTCCAACATTCCTATGGTTTAAATATGGTCTTTCAAAAATTTTGGTAGATTGCAGTACAGTTCCCGGAGGAAAAAAAAAAAAAAAGATATTTTCGCTAGGTGCTAATGACTGCATCCTATGTGCGATAACACAGAGGGCTGAGTGTGATATTTTTACATGAGAGGTCAAGTTTTAAGGATTTTACAGCAGATTAAAGGTGTCGATTGTGCTTTTTTTTTTTTCTTGAGCTAACTGTTACTGTTTCAAGTTATCCAAACCCGCCAAGGACTCTCCAAAACCAGGGCAAAAGTCCAGTTTAAACCCCATCAGTGCCAAACTGAATCCCACAGTCTCATGGTTAATTTCTCATTCTCAGTCAGTCAATTTAGTTGCATTTTTCTGTCACCTCCTGAATAAGTGAAGATGTGTGTGAATCGCTTTTGTTTGACATAAAAAGCCTGTTTTGGTCCTCAGGTCTCTGTTACTCCTATCTTAAATCCTACATCAGACAGTCTATATAGGCAGTCCTCTGATTTACAGTGCAGTGCAGTCTGTGGTTTTAAGCCATGTTGTAAAGGACTCTTGTGTCCTGGTTTGAAATGGAAGACTCAGTGCCTCTAGCTCTACACCTTAATGGAGTGTCTCTCTTTGACTGAGCATCCATACAACGTGCTCCCTGCCTCCTGCTCTCCCCCCGAGTCTCTCTCTCTCTGATGGGCTCTCCACCCAGGATCAGTTACACTTTTGCTGGAGACCCTGCCGTCATATGAATTCTGACTTCTCTCTCTCTCTCTGTCTCTCTCTCTCCCTCTCTGTCTCTTTCTCTCTCTCTCTTCTCTTTCTGTCTCTTTCTCTCTCTCTCTCTGTCTCTCTCTGTCTCTCTCTCTCCCTCTCTCTCTCTCTCTCTCTCTCTCTCTCTCTCCCTCTCTCTCTGTTGGTGTAATACTAGGTTCCTTTGACGTATGTGTTTTGTTTTTTGTTTTTTTATAGGTAGTAACGAATGGTTTTGAGGTGGAACTGAAAGATAGAAGCACCTCCCTCACCCCCTAGGAAGTAAGTGTTGTTCCCCATGATTGATTTTTTTTTTTTTCTCTCCCTTCGACCCTTCTTCTACCACTCAACCCACTCATCCGGTTCTCCCTTCCTCTACTCCTTTTTCTCCCCCTCCGGCGTGTCTCCGTCCGCCTTGGGCTTGTCGGCTTTGCCCTTGGGGGGCGGGCTGTCGAGGAAGAAGTCATTGCAGGCGACGGTGAGGGCGCCCATGAGGATGATGAACTCCGTGAAGTCCACCTCTCCGTCGTTATTGGCATCCAGGTCGTTCATCACTCGTTCCACCGCGTCTTTATCTTGCGCGTTCTGCGAGGAGAAAACGAGGGGGACGGGGTGAGGTGAGGGAGGGAGGGAGGGAGGTGAAAGCCAATGGAGTGAACACACAGGTTTATATGTGGAGTTTACCTGTCTGAATGAAGGTATCTATATTTTATTGAGTTTACGTCCCTGAAGCATCTGTCTGTTTCAGCTTAAAATGTATTAGATATTTTGTGTGCGTGTGTGTGTGAAAGAGTGAGAGACAGAGAGAGTGCTCAAGTGAGGAAAAGTAACAACACATCAGTTGTACGGTTCGGCACATACGGTGGTTTCGGAGGTTTTAATACGAGGTGAAAGTACATTTAAACGTATGGTTTTTTTGGCAGACAGACAACGT
Source organism: Chanos chanos (assembly GCF_902362185.1). NCBI lineage: Eukaryota > Metazoa > Chordata > Actinopteri > Gonorynchiformes > Chanidae > Chanos > Chanos chanos. The sequence continues at coordinate 21,248,160 of NC_044506.1, read as the reverse complement.
GACACAGTTCAGTTAGCCCATGGGAGAAGAATTTTAAAAATCTCATTTGTCAGGTCAGCTGCTTTAGCTTGGTTCCACAGTCGTCCATATGAAAAACGTAGGACCACTGGTGTGGTGTGGGAAAGCTGCTCTGTTTGAAATCCATAGCAAAGTGTGAGTCAGGCACCAAACAGTCCGGTGCAGTTACATGTACTGTTACACTACTGAACAGACTGGTGCATAAAGTCACAATGTGATTGTAGTAGCCAGCGTTGCCAGTGCTGTGATGGTGATACTGGGGCCTGCACGTGGAACATAAATGTAAATCTGCCTGAGGACTGGAAGCTCTTGTGAGAAAGGAGAAGAGGAAGGAGAGCAAGACGGCTTTAAAGAGAACAGTTAAGAAAGTAAATCTCTGTGCATTCGCAGGCTGTCCTGACATGTTTCCACATGCCTCAAACCACAATGTATGTCTATAAGTGTGAAAACATTCAGGTCTATGGACCTGTTTTTTTTTTTTCCCACCTACCTCTTCATCTTATGTCCAGTTTTTCTGTCAGCAGTGTGTGTGTGTGTGTGTGTGTGTGTGTGTGTGTGTGTGTGCGAGCGTGCACATGTGAGTGTGTGTGTGTGCATGCGCGCGCATGTGTGTGTGTGTGTGTGTGTGTGTGTGAGTGTGTGTGTGTATGTGTGTGTGTGTGTGCGTGTGAGTGTGTGTGCGAGAGTGTGTGTGTGTGTATGTGTGCTCTCCTCACCCCCAGATAGTTCCCCAGTTCCTCTGTCAGTAGCTCTCTCAGTTCGCCCCTGCTGAGGGTGTACTTGTCGCCCTCCTTGCCGGAGTACTTGTGGAAGGTCTTAATTAGCATCTGCATGGCGCTCTCCAAGTTGGAGCTTGGTTCCTTAGACATGCTGTCAGCCGAAGGAGAAGGAGGACACAGTCAGACATCTAGCGGTAAGTGCTCCCTCCGTCCATGAGCCCAGCTGTGTGAGGGTCACACACCTGGCCATGGACAGAGCTGACCAGTTTAAATGGGGAAAAGTAAAATAAAAAAAAGAAGGAAAGAAAAAACAGTAAATATGGGAAAAAAAGGAGCCCCCCCCCCACCCCATCTCCCACTAAACTCATAACCTTATTTTAACCTTATTTTAGCAAAAGAAAAAAAAACATATTATGAAGAAAGAGTAAAAAGCAAAACAAACAAACAAAGAAATAAACAAACTGAAGGGCCACTCAAAAAGCAACATTCTTACATGTCACATTTTGAGCCCGCCATCTTGGATCTTCAGCGTTCAGGCTTTTCCAATATACTGTGCATACACAGACACAGACACAATCATTCACCAAAGGTCAAAGGTTACAGTACAGGACCACAGAGCACGGGCAAAAACTCCGACTCCACCAGCTGGAAGGGATGAGAGACAACATGATTGAAAAAACTTCACTTGGTTTCCTTTCGCCTTTAATTCGATGGCTACTTTATTTCCATTTTAGCACAAGAAGAACCCCTAAAAAACAAAAAAACAAAACAAAACCATGAACGTGTTTTTCCAGGGCTCTTTAGACTGGCTGTGTGTTGAACAGAGCTGCAAAATCTCAGATGGTTTGAGATCTGGATGTTCTGATCGTTTGAGTCTGGGTTTCCCAAATCTATTTTTGGAAACTTGCAGTTCTGACACAGCTGGTTCAATTCATCTGCCAGTGTTTCAAGCCTGAAGATTGTACTGGACCCAGTTGGTTAACTGGGGTTTGGAACTATAGTACACTCTGCGGTTCCCAGGATGGATTTGTGCTGTAAGCTATGAATTTGGATTCCCGTAACTCTAAAGGTTTCTGTGTTTGAGCAGCGTGATGTGTGTGTGTGATGAACATATCGGGCTCCCTGGCTGCTAAGCAGGACAGAGCTGCTTAGTGTCCACAGCAGCAATGAAAACACAAAACTAGCAGTGAAAATGGACAAGCTTCCCTGAGCAACTGTGGAAAATTCATCTGAGGCAACCATGAAAGTATAAAAATACTCTCTCACACACACACACACACACTTATCTCCATTCATATAGGCATTTGAATTAATATGAGAAATCAAACTGTTCAGGCTTGGCAGACATCATGAAACCAAAGAGAAAGCTAGTGAATAACTCAAGAGTAAAGAATTAAGCATCCACCTCAAATAAAGTATCTATCTATCTATCTATCTATCTATCTATCTATCTATCTGTCTATCTATCTGTCTATCTATCTGTCTGTCTGTCTGTCTGTCTGTCTATCTATCTATCTATCTATCTGTCTATCACATTCAGTGTTTTATTTGCTGTTGTCAGTTTATTTCCTTTCTTCCTCTTCTATCGTTCTTTATACGTTTCGCTGATGAAAAGGGTTTAAATATTCTGGAGAAGTAAAGTCAGTTGGCATTTCAGTGTTACTTACAATTTATAACAGTTTTCAAAATGACAATGTACAAAAGCAGTGAGAGACAGCAAAAATACAACACATATATTAAGCCAACAGGAAAGGCCAACACAAACTGGGCACCGTAGCAACCAAAATGGACACCATAGCAACTAAAGTGTGGACTGTACTGTGTGGCTGTAACCGAGTGACACGGCAGAAATGGACGTTTCTTGGAAAAGGTAGAAAAACTGGACACAACCTGTTCTGCATAAGAGCATGGCTTCCTGTTGACAGGAGTCATTATCTCAAGGATAAAAGACGACTGAAACGCCATGTCTGAAAGATTACCTCTTTTACGGGTTTAGACAAACTCAGATTACTCCCTTTACATGTTTAAAGATACATGTGATGGTAACATTACCATCTTAAGACACACATTTTTCCACGGTCCGCTGAAGAACTAAAGTATTAAGAGTCTTACTTTTTTCTCTAAAAACTTCTACTTCTTTCTGTTAATAGCTTAAAAAGTGAACTTTTCTTTTCTTTTACCTTTCATCCTCTTTAATTTCTACTCTTCCTTAAGTGACATGAATGAAATTGACCACAGAGTGATTTCAGCTCCTGTCATGCTACAGTAAAATGAACAGCTTGATAAGAGGTGAATCTACATTCAGTCACAAAGTCATCAGAGCGAGAGAAAGGAGCTGTATCAGAGCAAGAGAAAGGAGCTGTATCTCCCTCTCTCCCGAGCTGTCCATCTTACCTGAGAGCCGATGGAGAGAGGCCTTTGTCTGCGCTGAGGAGTCAGAGATAGTGATAGGTATCTTAAGAGAGAAGGAGAGTGAGAGAAGGAGATGAATGGACAAGGAGAGAGTACACCTGGGTTTAAATATCAGTAACACCCCCTCCGCCCCCCTCAACGAGTTCCCCCACCCCCACCCCCCCCCAGCTTCTGTTTCCCTATGTCCACCTGCTCTCTCTCTCTCTCTCTCTCTCTCTCTCTCTCTCTGCCTCAGTTCACCTGCAAGTAGAAGTGTCATTTACCTTCTGCTGGCAAATAGCCTCTAAATAAACTCAAATCACTGACTGTGAAAGTTAACGTTCGCAGTCCTTTCTGGAGAGAAAATGTGAGCATATAGACAGTAATGTAAAATTAAAGTGACACCATCACAAGATGCTGGCACATCATCATTCGCCTTGAATGTTTTCTGTCGTTAGGTCCTGTGGCCAGTGTTGGTGCAGGGCTATCCTTGGAGAGAGAAAAAAAACCCAACCAAACAAAAACACGACGATTATGTACAATCAGCTGGTAATGCTCCATTAATACTGTATTAATCTGATACCAGCGGTCGAGCGACGCACAATGACAGAGTCACTTGGCAGTGTTTCAAGTCATATTACCGTTGTCATTAAGCGACTGTGGACAGAAATACACACTTTCATCACACAACTTTCAGCGTGGTTTGGAGTCAAAACAGTTCAGATTTTTATCCCTCGGGTTAAAGTGACAAAACATCATCAGCTAGTACCTCCCTGAGCCTGAATGATGCTACAGCTAGCAAAGGACACACAGCCCACTCACTGTGGCAGCACAACATGGTTTTCTTAACATCTGTTTTTCCAACTCCTTCGTAATGTGAATACAGACTCTACAAGTACTTTACAAGCGCCATGCGAGATGGGTTTGTGCGTGTCGGATTCTCCGCCGCCCGGCCGGCCGGTCGGATGCAGTTTACACCTAATTGCCTCACCACTGTTACACCTGCTAATTTGGGGAGTGTGAAAACGTACCTGGCTAATTTGCAGGGGATTAAAAGAAAAAAAAAAAAAAAAAAAAGGAAAATACTGTGTTCTTTTTAAGACTGGGTGTCCACCGTCAGTTTGGCGTGGGAGGAGGAGCTATGATGGCCACTGGGCTAATAAGGCCTTGCATTATTAACACTGTGGGCCAATGTGGTCAAACAAAAGGTTTGTTTTGAATTGTGCATATTGTTTCATGTAGTGGACTGCGTTTAGAGGCAGATAAAAAAAATAAATAAATAAAACGTTTTAGCCGTGCAAAGTGGTGAAAAATAGCCCTGGGGTGCTAGCTGTATTTAATGCGCGTCTGTAAAACGCGCTGGAATGTGAGAGGTTGCCTGCACATAATCATTGCGTCTGTTGACGTGTTTTACAGCTGTGGAAGTTGAGAGTTCCATTCTCGAAGACTAAATCTAGTCGGAGAGAGTGAATAGTGCGGAGAAGCGCGTGCCGCGTTCCTCTGGACGGCACTCAGCGTATGTGTTCGTTCACACCACCCACACGTGTGCGAGGTTTGCGGTTCCTGTGCACACACGGCACTCTGATAAGGACCGTCAGAGGGACTACTTCAGGAGATGATAACCCTGGACGATATCAGGTTTCACCGAGTGACGGAGCACGGAGGATGCGAACGTAATGGAGACAGGCGTCACTGGACAAGCCTCCGCACAATTAGGAAAAACGCAGAGGAAGTGGTTCCACACACACGGAAAAAATAAACCACGTTTTTTACCTGAAGACCAAATGTGTTCCTCCATGCACGTGTGGAATGACCAGTGCATAGACTGACGAAAACTATTAAGTTATTTTATGTTAACTCGGCAAACGGACAGTAGAGCAGTTTCTAGCGTAGGTCTTAAGTGTGCGTTGAATGTAATAGTAGAATTACTCGTACAACGAAGACTAATCTTGGAATAAACTTTTAAATTGAGTAATCTCAATCAAAAACCGAGATTAATACTTGCGAATTAATACCTGAGAAAACTGCGTCTTAAATTCCTCTTCTACTCCTTAACTTGATCTCCTTCTTAAAGTACTAACAGCAACAATAACTGAAATGGCAGATTTGATGATAACACCTCATGTTTATTTGATGAGAAAACAAAAAACAATGACCAAACTTTTTTTTTTCACTTTATTAACTTGTGAAGGGCTCAGTTCATGCTTTGGTTACGTCATTAGGGGTACTATTAAACAATTTAACAAAGACTGAAAAAGAGACAGCGAAAGCTAATATGTGTTAAGAAGGATAATTCATTTACATATATGTTGTTAGTCACTTTTCATATGGGTGTACATACATACATATATACCAAAAATACATAATGATAAAAAGGCCTGGGCACAGGTTGGGCCTCTATTATGAACAATGACCTGTCCACATGATCTGTAAGACAAACACACTGGACCTCCGACGGCTGTCAGACTGGAGCGACTGGTACGTACGTTTACGAGTGTACACATACAGCACAGCCCCTGTGTGCCATTACACTTTACACACACACACGCTCTGTTGAAAAGAGGAAGCGGTTGTCCTCGTAGTATGTGTGTGTTTAGCACCTTAGGGCTCGTAACGAGGATCTGATAACAGGTCAAACCAGGTCCCAAGACTGTGTCTGACTGATTCTGCTTTACCGCGCACACACACACACACACACACACACACACACACACACACACACTCTAATTTTAAAACCTCAGCTGGAAAACACAAACACCCTCCCCAAATGCAAACCAGCCGACAGAGAAAGAACCACGCTCCCAATGGAGAGCAGTTTCCACACAGGACACTTAAGGAAGCCTTGGGAGGAAGAGGTGTGAGAAGTGTGTGTGTGTGTGTGTTTGCTTAATTAAGTGTATGTATGCGGTTGTGTGTATGTCTTAAGGGTTTTTTTTTCTCCTCTTCCTTCCAGTGCTGGCTGGTTGTGGATCGTGTTCCACAGAGGGCTGTCGGTTGCCGGTGAGCCTCCCCGGGTCACTGGCACTGATTCTGTGGGCTTATTTTGGGCTCTCAAAGGGCCACAAGGGTCCCTTGGTGTCTGTTACATTCCAAAGCCTCTTAATTATTAACCTAGGGCCATTATTAGGACAACAAGCACTTGATATACACTCGCAAGACATCACCCAAAGATACCAAGTGTGTGTGTGTGTGTGTGGGCGGGGGGGGGGGGGGGGGGGGGTGAACATAGATGCACAAAAATGGGAGAACAAGATGCAGGTTGATGATAAAAGACATATTCTCTATAAAGAAGTATGCTGTGTTTCTCTCCCCCTCTCTCTCTGTGTTTGTGTGTATGAGATAGAGACAGACAAAAAGAGAAAGAGAAAGAGAAAGAGAGAGAGAGAGTAAAAGAAATTCAGACTAAACTATTAAAACCACTGTAATTGACTGGAGGGCATTTTGTCTAGCTGCTATGCAGAGTCTGTTTTATGTAAATCTGGCAGTGGAGCAGGAGACTCGAAACACGTGAACTTTCATAACATGAGCAACGAGCTGGGGTTTGAAAACTCCACGGTGCACCAGACTGGAGCCGGACCGTCCGGTGTGCGTCGCGGTGCGGCCTTACGTTTGACCCCTGTAACACGGCATTTGGAAACAGAGAGGGAGAGAAAAAAAAAAAGCAACAGCGGGACAGATGTTCTGGGTTTTAATCTGTTTCTGTGTTTGTGTGGGTGGGGTATGTGAATGTGGCACTTCACAGGCTATTGTATGATCATAGGATTTCTGTTAGAAGGATCCAGAACATGTACAGAAAACACTAAACGTAAAGACAAAAGCTGACTGCAGTATGTTTTATAATTTGACACTGATATCAGGTACAGTGCAGCATGCTATTGCACACCGTAACAGAGCCTCTGGTTGTCTGACAGTATTCAAACGCTTACGTATGCCTGGCACAGCGGTGTATGTTTTACGGGACGGCGAGAGAACGGGGGGGGGTAATCTGAAGTTTTGATTGGGTAATAAGATGACTGGTTTACGCTTACATGACGTGCCGAACGTTGTAACGTGCCGGGTGATTGTATTGAGTGTGATGGTGTCTAATGCCTGGTGGAGAACAGCTGTCATGTTTGACCGAACCTAGTGTATACAGCGAATTTAGTGGAGGAGAGTAAAACAATTAAAAAAAAACAAAAAAAAACATTTAAAAAAAAACAAAACAAATTTTTTTTTTTAAAAAAAGCGACGTTTGACATGTTAGCAGATTCTGTGTGGCTCCCCTAAGACGCCTCCTCTGTTTTTTCCTCCTCTGCCTCCGCTTTCTCTTCTCCTTCCTCTTGCGTCACTTTATTCGCCTCCTCCGACTTCTCCCCCTCTTCGGTCGCTGGCTTCTCCTCCGCTGGCTTCTCTTCCGCTGGCTTCTCCTCTTTCTCCTCCTCTTTCGCCGCTGCCTCAGGCTCGGAGTTCACCGCCGCCGGCGTCTCGGCCTGAGTCTCCGCAGCCGAACTCTCGGCCTGAGTTTCCTTGGCGCCACTGCGCTGTTGGCTCAGAGCCTGGGCCAGGTAGCCCACCAGAGTCATGTACTCCTGGAAGCTGACTTTGCCGTCGTTATTGCTGTCGAGGCCCTCGCGCATCTGCTTTACTGCATCAGAGCTGTCTGTGTCCTGAACACACACACAAACACGTACACACACACAAACACACACACACACGTACACATGCATACACACACACATGTACACATGCATACACACACACACACACACACACACACACACACGTACACATGCATACACACACACACACACACACACACACACACACACAAACACACACACACAAACACACACGCACACATGCATACACACACACACACGTACACATGCATACACACACACACACACACACACACACAAAAGATCTTTCATTGAAAAAGTAACAGATCAAAGACTTTGAGGACACACCGAGACTCTGGGTCAGTATGAGTGCTCTGAGCCGGCGGCTAACTCTAAAATGACATTCATTCATTTAACTGTCTGCCCTCTCCGAGAGTGACTCCTCTGACAACTCTGTTTATCAGACGTCACGCGGCTCTCGGGTGACCCTGGGGTTAAGTGTCTTGCCGAGGACCGCGTGGGGTAAACAGATCTCAGGGTACTTTTCAGCACTGAGCGCAGTGTATGCGACCTCGAGCCGGTTAGGTCAGTTTGGTTTAGGTTAGACCCTGACATTTGACCTCTGATGGAGAAAACTATTAGTCTCTCTGGATAAAATCACCAGAACAATGCAAATCATGAGACGTGTAGTAGTGGCCCCCCAGACGGCTTGTGCTCCTGGACCCTTGTTAATGTGACTATCAGAATATAGTTCTGTTGTAAAGGGTGGGAGAGAACATCTGGGTCACAGCCAATAGGATCAGTGTTTAGACTGACAGAGGCAGAGGGTTATTTTAAAAAAAAGAGAAGAACAGGTTCCAACCGTCATTATGTTCTTCAGATTGTTCTGCACCAGCGTCTTAAAGTCCTTGTCCCCCAGGGTCTCCTTCCCCCTCGCAGACTTCAGGTACACCCCCACCACAGTCTTAATGGCCGTCTCCATGGTCCCCTCTTTCTGTAGGAGAGAGAGAGAGAGAGAGAGAGAGAGACAGAGTGAAAGAGAGAGAGAGGGAGAGAGATAGAGAGACAGCGCAAAAGAGAGAGAGAGAGAAAGAGAGAGGGAAAAAGAGAGAGAGGGAGACGGCAAATGAAGGATGAAATCTTCTTAAACGAGCTGGTTGGCTACATGGACAGAGCAGACACGTTGTAAATTGTAAAGGTCATGTGCGCTTGAAAAACAAAGTCGTCATCTACATACATTGGGAGAATCCCTAATTATGCCTTGTGTTTTCGCCTCGGATGCCGACTTTAACAGATGTAAAAACTCTTAAATGAGTCTTTCCCTCAACTGGAAAGAGAAGTGGTTGCCTTGGGCTGATCTAGTTTTTCCAGCAACCAGCATAATATCATCTCAGTTTTGTCCACTGGCCAGTGTGGGCACAGGCCCACACAGAACTACGGATGTCCAAAGGACAATTCACTCTTAAACAGACTGAAAACACTGCACTGAACGACTTAAAACACTGACACATTCCCATAAGTGGACATCATGGTGATATGGTATGACTGGTTTTGTACTCAGGGCTGGAAGTTATTCTCTTTTCTCATAAAAGGGGTGTTAAAGGAAAAAAGTGTCCACGGTTGGGTGTGTAAGAGAATACAAATGAATGCTGATGACAGTTTTTTAGTCCATTCTTTTAATGCTGTTTTTTTTAATAAAACCACATAAAGTAAAGATATATTTAAATTTACAGTTGATTGTAACAATAATATTATATTCATTATTCATAAAACATGATCAATAATGCGTCAGAAATTTGTTTTTTTTGTTTTTTTCAGGTAAAGACAAGTGCTAGGTAGCCAGGTGCATCCCCACGCATGGTAACATGAGTAGATACAATGTCCACTGACGTTTTAACGTACTGACTGCTGGTATCAGATTCACAAAGCATAAACTGAATAACTGCTGGGTTTTGGTCTCTGGCCCACCTGGCTAATTCACAGTAGCTTCTATCAGCCCAGCCACAATGTGACTGATCCAGTGTGTTTACTGCACTGCACCAAGTTAACCAAGAGCTTTCCAATGTTGAGCAGTACATTCAGAAACGAAGAACAATTCCAAACAAAGCTCTTTACCCTTAAACTCTATTTGTGCATATGGCAGAAATGCCCTGGACCGGCCACAAATACTCAGACTGATGACACAGTCACTGTATCCACTGTTTTAGAACAGCGAGGGAGGTTTCCCCGTGGCACCGTTCTGTCTTAGACCCGCCCATTTCCTGCCACCCCTTCACTCCCCACTCGGGGTCAAGGTACCACCGTCAGTGGGCGAGCCAGCCTCAACCCGAAGGTACCGAGTCAGACAACCGTGGGAGTGAGGTAAAGGTTCGGTCAAGAGCGAGCATAACTGTTCCAGATAGATACGTTTACCTGAGGGCTCCACCCCTGACCGGCACACCTGTATTACTAACAGCATCAATGACTCAGCACCTGACACCGGCACAACATGAGAGCAAATCCATCGTTTTTGGTTGGAGTGGGACATGCGGCGGGTGCTAAATTGCTCCAAATCTGCCACATTTTGACAGCACAAAAACATTTATAAAAAAACACTTAAAATCTATGAGAGAGACTTGGAAGATTTTAGTGTCACAGTTTATGAGCATCATAAAAAGTGGATGGATCTCTGTGGTTATAGTAACTGGCCCTGGCCTTTCTCCAGTCTGACTCTACCTCTTAACTGCCAGCATTCAGCTGCTACTGACGGCGGTGGCAAACTCACTATGTTTTTAAGGTGGAGCCATTTAAGTTGATGGTTACGATATCTCTTAGCACCACAGTTCTTAGAAGTAACTTCCTTATCACCTTAAATAAATGCCGCTATGCCAGTTTGAAAAATATGCCGTCTAATACGCTGGTTACACTTTTGTTTGTTTTGTTTTTGTTTTTTTATCTGTAAGATTCTAACTGCGGATCTTACTTGTTCTTAAATCTTAAGAGGAAGATTTCATTTCCCTCTCAGAGTGTAAAGGCAGAAAATTAAGTATCGGCAGATTATCAGGTTAACCCCTCTCCCTGAAAAAAAAAAAAAAAAAAAAAAAAAGGAAAAGGATTCTCCAAGAATATTAGTATCCTTGGGCCTCCAAACGCTGTAATCTATATCTGGGCCAATGACCAAACACTGGACCCTCCCTTAAGAGTTGGATCTCCAGAGCCAAGCACCATGTTCTACTGCACGGTCTGAGTTCTCGGTCAGAGTTCTGAGTGCTCATCATGAACACGGGTCCTCATAACTACATCGCATACTCGTGTAGGAAAAATTCATGCCTTGTTTTGCTGGGCATCCAGTTTTGGTTTAGAGCGTTTCATTCAGGTCAAGGAGTCATGCAATTACACTCTTTAATAATGGAAGAGCTGGTCTTGAGTTGAGTATCAGAACTTCATTTGAAATGTAAAGAGTTCCAAAGTGAGTTTTGGAGAGCGAAAAGTGCGCCAAACATGACAAACACTGGGTGATGACTGACTGCGAATCAACACAGTATCTCAGAGGTCAGAGAACAGGGCTGTCAACCAGTCAGGGTGCCTTTGAGCAACCCCGAATGACCCCAGGGCTGCAGAGCCATGACCAACCCAATGCTTTGATCTTTCACAAAGAAGATCTCTTCAGAAGAAGACTTCCTACAGGTCTTCTTCTGTTGTCAGAGAAGACGCCAGGGACCCAAACTTCTGTTATAAAACTGATCATAGTGTTGTATCGTAACCGAACACCTCGATTAAATGATGGCGTGGAGTAGCCTGTGAGGAGAAAGTGCGTTGAGTGTGAGCGCTGTGGAGAGAGCCTGGTAATCCTGAGCCCAGAACAGACAGTCCGCGGGCGATAAGGAGAGGAGAAGAGAGGAGAGGTGAGTCGTTCTGACTGACAAGTCTCCGGACACAATAGCCATCCTGATCTCTGATAGGTCATTTGATCTCCTGATGCCTAAACAGCAGCAGCGGCTTCAGGTTACCTGAAGGATTGCCCATGCTCCAACTGTTACTCTCTCTCTCTCTCTCGCTCGCTCAATCCTCAGGCATTTCAAATATTCTGATTAGCATTTATGAATGGCTAACGTGATTTGAATTCTTTTCTTAAGGTTTGAAATGTGACTCTCCTTCACACAGGCATGCTGTGTTGTGAAGTCATAGATGTTGAATGTTGCGTAAAAGACAGACTTGGAAGATAGCATAGAGAAGTACAGTTTGGAAAAAAAAAATATAAAAACATTCCAGCCATTCCAAAACCTCAAACGTCGATCGTTCATTCTCTGTGAAATGCATTCCGTGAGAAACAGTGGTCTCAAGGTCGCAGCCATTCCAATAAATACTTGTCAGAGGCTTTTTGTTGTATATGAAAACAACTTTTTGTCTTACATTAAACAATGCATTCATTACACGGTGCTGTCTATTACCTTACACTCTAACAATGTTTTGGGGTTTTTTTGAGCCTCAGTGAGTGCGTAGAGATCTGACTAGATATGCATGAATACCGTAGTGAAAATACAGTTAACACTGGTGACAGACAAGGTACCACAAATATGATGATAGCATTACCAGAAACACAGAGCCACACACACATGCATGCATGCATGCACACACACCCACACACACACACAAACCCACACACCAATGAATCTTTAGGGTGGAAATTCCATGCATTGCTGTCTACGAGAGTCACTCAAACTCGGCTGGAATGCTTAAGCATGATTTGGCCTAGTTTACCTCTGGACATGTCAAATGAGGTAGGCAAACACAGCAGCCAACTGGGGTAAATCTACATTTGTGTGCTGGTTGGACACACACACAAGTAGCCAATTAGGAAATAACTATTAGCCTAATTAGTGAGAGAGAGAGAGAAAGAGAGTGAGAGAGAGAGAGAAAGAGAGAGAGAGAGGAGACGCAACAGCATATTAAAGTATTTGGTTTCATAGTCTTCCGGTCTGGATACTTTTATACTGAAAAGACACAGAGGCACTGCTCTCTGCTCTCTGCATATTGTGGCTCTACCAGTAAAATGGTGTCAGTGCTGCTCCCCTGGCCTGTCTTACACAGCCTGCTCTCTGAGTCACTCGCTGCTGGATTAACCATGTAGTTTATGTGTGTACCTTTTAAACTTCCAGACTCCTGTTTACGACAGTCCCTAAAACTGAGTCGGTTAATGCTTTCCTGCCCAATAAAAATGTTTGTTATTCTATTTATACAGAAGCACCCCGACTAATTTCTAATAAAGACGGCATTTTCAGTGCTATTAGGTTTTGTTCTGAATGATTTTTAAATCAAAAACTTAAAATCAATTTCCAGATTATTTCTCTAAGTATCTAAGAGACTGTTTTATTCATAGTTCCGTTAAAGAATGTGAATTGCGACTGTACTGCTTCAGAAGGCCTGAGGTGTAAAGACAATGATTTCTGATTAGTCGTCAGGACGTAACTGCAAAAACTGAACAGCACTTATGCGTGATCTATTAGTTTCTATAATGATACAACAACGTTTTCCAGTTGCCAAACCCTAAATGTACAGCTAAAGAGCTGTAGCCAGATATATCCGTTTTAATGACAGCACTGCACAAACGGAATAACTGCACGGCTTCGGCCTCTCCTTTGAAAATACGCGTAGCGAAGAGATTACGTAGCCTATACTCCAGCGGCTAGTCTGTAAATGAATAGCGGGCCATACCTGTCTTATTTTAAGAAGGAAACGAAGTACACTGTGTACAGCATGAGATGCTTTCTTAAGAATCTCAAAGCTGTATCAGCAAATGTCGGTATAGCCTATTACATTGTCCACTGCGCTTTGTTCACTGATCTTGGTGACTCTTTGAACTTAGCACCCTAAACGCAACAACCCTCTCCACTGTCATTTCAGTCGTAAACGTACATTACTTATTCATACTTAGGCCTATAACCCGGCTACTCCATCATGCTGCGGCTAAATCTAGAAGTTCACCAGACAGTACGTGTGCTGCAAGAATCTCAAGACTACTTAATGAAGACGGTGCTTCCATTACTTGAGTAACGTCAGCGCAGCGGCTCTGTCCTCGACACCAGTCCAGCTAATCTCTATTAATGGTCGCAAAGGGCAAAAACACAACTACGCCTATAATTAAATAAGTAATCCTAATGGTCTCTCGTTTCTCTCCAATGCGCAAAAGAGATTGAGTGTTGCGTTTCCAAATAGGCGAACGTGATATGCACCACTATCTGAGTAACGACAATACCACCGCCCGTGTGTCATGAAAAATTAACGGAGGAACAAGTTAGGCTGTGCATATAAACCGCGACGGACGTTCTAACGGCGTTTCTTTTTCATATCTTTAACACGCGTCGTTACCGACAACACCCATTTTCACGTTAATGCAGACTCACAATGGTGCGAAGTCTGACAACTTATACGATGGTGTCTGACAGTGCCAGCAGGCGGACTGCCTCTAGCACGCGAAGCGGGCTCTTGATCAAGTGGTCCGGCTTCACCACGTATCTGATATGGGGTGCTAGCAATCTCCGAAACAAGCTGTCGTACTTTACCAAACTTGCCTATTCGCCCACTTGCGATAAAATGACGGCTACGAGCAATGCAGTCTCATTTTAATCTGTTCTTTTATGCGCGCGTATGTTAGCCATCCTGTACAGACTTCAATAACTTCACTTTCAGATTAAAAAAAAAGCTTTATATGGCGAAGCAGCGTGGCATCGAGAATTTACCCAAAAGATATTTGGTTATCATTCCAAGGGCATAACAGTGTGTATGCAACTTGTTTATTCAGCAAAAAAATAACATCTGTTCAATCAAACATGCTTTTGAAATTAAAGTCAGGACACCAAAAACAGTCAAACTGAATCAAGACAAGAAGTTGCGTAGACGCTGTCTAGTCAAAGTTCTAGGGTGGTATTCGCATAAGTGGGGTGTATCTAAAACGTGGCGTTAACATCTCTTTCAAACAAGCCTGTACAAAATTGTCGAAAGAAGTTTTTTTACACACTCACCGTAAAACGGACAGGACAGATTGTCTGTTGAGAAAAGCTTTAAAAGTTTATGCCGCGTTTATCCTTTCTCTTCTCTTTGCACACTAGACGGTGACAAAAAAACTAGTCAGACTAGAAAGGCTGCAGATTCTCTTCCGTGATTTATTATTTTTTTTCCTCCTAAACTTTTTTCTCTCTCTGACAAGTCAAAGGGCGTGTACCTGGGAGAGGGACAGGGAGGGGGGAACTAAGCTTGTAGGATAGCTCATGAGAACACTTTGAACATGTAAAACCAGCGTTTCCTTTCTCTTGGGACGAGGAAGTTTTCGTGGCAGATACTAGTTTCACGTCAATATTTCGGGTTTTCGGTTGGATTGGGTCTCGAGCAGTCTGCGCAGGCAGAACAGGGAGGGATTTGACTGGGCCTTTAGTGGGAATGACAGCGAGAGTGTTAACCCCTAAAGCTCTGTGATACCCGCGTGCCGACGGGCCTTCAGCGCCGCTGCAAAATGTACCCAAGGCACTTCGATGTTCAGTCAGAGCTCTATGTTTCGGTGAGGTATAGAGCTGCTTTGCATGTTAGAGATTGCTTTCAGAATACAGTAAAAAACGATCTTCCACGACAGGACAGTGAGTTAAGGTTGTGTGTGTGTGTGTGTGTCCGTATGTATGTTTTTGTGTGTGTGTGTGTTTAGTGGGTGCTGCCCTCAAAAGTGTGTGTGACTCTAGAGGTTTGTAACCCTCTACGTGTGTGTTGAGTGTAAACGACAGTTATTCTTCAGTCACACCTACCACTGTGTTTGATTAAGCTTACAAAGTCAACACTCCTCACCAACACTGCCAAGGGGCTCTTTGTATGTCAGTTAATGCTCCCAGACAAAGCAGAGTCCACAGACCCATACTGTGATACTGCACTGTGCTGGTGGAGGTTTGTTGAACAGAAGTGGATCATTGGGCCCGGTCCTTTGGCATGGGTCATGATCAGGGACCAGTGTTTCAGTGGTCATACAAAACAGGCAGGAAAAAAGCAGTTTGATTTTAAGCCATTTTTGACACAAAACCAAGAGCTACAAACATCTTAACGTCATTGCAGGATTTTTGTGTTCATGCCCCCAAGGTTCACTCTGAACTACTTTTTTTTTCTTTTTCTTTTTTAAACAAAGCAACCAGTAAACACAATGTAGAGTAAGGTTTTTCTCTCTTTTCACCTGCAAATCTGTCTATGGCACCTACTCTGCTTCAATGCAACATAATAGGAGTACCCTCTGTCAGTGAATAAGGTGTTTTATTGCAGTGTAATGATTATATTAAATTAAGGTTGATCAACAGTGTCTTACCGTGAGAAAATGTGTGAGTCAATGTGTATCAGAGATAGAAAAAAACCCCATTATGGTGCAATCAATAAAGAGATTAAGACAATGTAGTATATGGAATAAAACAATAGTCCCTTTTATTTGGAATCACATGCCTTGGAAATGGTTAACCACAGTGTACAGCGTCAATATTTTTACGACCATAAGAACGGTATTGCGGTTAAACTTGGCGTTACTGTTTGATAAGCGTCTGGTCTCTCAGAGACTGAAGTTGCCGCGCTTGCTCGCTAGTTTGCCGATAAGTTGCCAGAATTCCAAGAAATTTAGCTCGCCATCGTTGTTCTCGTCCAGCGAGCCCATCAGCTGGTCAATGACGGCAGGATCAGCGGCGTTCTGTGGGTAATCAACAAGACAGAGAGAGCTATTCATATTCAGTATGAATGAGAGAGAGAGAGAGAGAGAGAGAGAGAGAGAAACGAACAGCAGCAGCGGCAGCAGCGACCTCTAGCGGCGCTTTTATGGCAAATGCTTCACATTCTTTTCAGTTGATCGAAAAATCTGGGGAAATACAGGCCGGAACCACATTCCTGAGTTTCGTCTCGCGTCTTTCTCTCCCCTGATTTGACGCGTGGATAAAATATTTTCGTACACAGTGCTGCATCTGTACCGTTTATGGTGCTACCCATCCGGTTAAGGTGTTACCAGTTGAAAGGGGAAATCTTAGTTCTGAATGTGAAACAAACAATGGTCAAATATGAAATACTGCAAGACTTTTTTGGGGGGAGGGGAGAAGATAAATGAAAATTAAAAAAAAAAAAATGCACCAAAATATTTTTAGTGTCTTAAAACCAAGCAATAGCTTGATAAACCGAGTCCAATAATAAGTCGCTAGATAATATCTGCAATGTTATAAGCACACATGCTTTTACATCACTCACAGATTCCTGACATTTGCCAAGACAATGTCTCATTCCTGACATCTCTTAATCCTGACAAAAAGGTCAGACCTGTGATGTGTCATTCATGCGTGAAGATTATGAAGAGTAACTGACCTTGACTAGATTAGGGAGCTGGGATACCACCAGGCTCTGAAACTCTTCTTTGCTCAGGGTTTGAGAAGAACCATCTTTTCCCGCGTAGGTCTTAAAGTGAGTGACCAGTGTGTCTATAGCAGCCTCCATGGTGTGGTGAAGAGATTCTAGCAGCTGGAAACCAAGACAAGAGAGTTGTGTGTGAATGTCCATTTGTGGACTGAATTAAACACAACATCTGGACTGACAAGCACACTTTGTGTTTTCAGGGTAACCCTCTGTCATAAGAAAGCAGTTTTCTGAGGTGCATACTGAAAAAAAAGACAGAATGAACGAGAGAGAGAGAGAGTGTAAAAACCACGTACCTGGGAGAAGAGTTAGGCTAAGTGCAGCAGGTGTGTGTGGAACCTTGTTTTCTCTCTCTGTTCTTCTCTTCCCTTTTTATTTACACCATTGAAGCACGGAGCTCAGCGGAAAACACAGAACCCTCATCCTCTATACACAAACACACACACACACACACACACACACACACACACACACACACAGACCCCCCATCAACTGTCAGAATTTTCCTAACAAAAACCTCCAGCGGCTCTCTCTCTCTCTTTCTCTCTCTCTCTCTCTCTCTCTCTCTCTCTCTCTCTCTCTCTCTGTCTTCCTCCCTCTGTCTGTCTGTCTGTCTGTCTGTCTCGTTCTCTCTCTAAGACAGACACGCACATACAGAATTTCACACAGAAGAACACGTAAGTGTTTTATGAGTTATGACAATAGAAACAGAACAACAGAATTCTACATGGAAATGAAGAGTGTGATATACAGGATTGTTGACTGATGACAATGCAACTTTAGATCCAGTTGGTTAAACCACAGTGTTGTAGATGCAAACAGTCTTTATCAGGAAATGATTAGGATAACATGATAAAACAGTCTGATAACACGACATAAAACTGACACAGCAACATTACGTCATCCTTAACAGTCTGAATCATCACTATATACAACCCTCACGTTTCTCTCACATTTCTCCTCTTTTACTAAAACAGTCTGAATACAACCTCACATTTCTCCTCTTTTACTAAAACAGACTGAATACAACATCACATTTCTCCTCTTTTACTAAAACAGTCTGAATACAACCTCACATTTCTCCTCTTTTACTAAAACAGTCTGAATACAACCTCACATTTCTCCTCTTTTACTAAAACAGTCTGAATACAACATCACATTTCTCCTCTTTTACTAAAACAGTCTCTGAACACAACCTCACATTTCTCCTCTTTTACTAAAACAGTCTGAACACAACCTCACATTTCTCCTCTTTTACTAAAACAGTCTCTGAATACAACCTCACATCTCTCCTCTTTTACTAAAACAGTCTGAATACAACCTCACATCTCTCCTCTTTTACTACAACAGACTCTGAATACAACCTCACATTTCTCCTCTTTTACTAAAACAGTCTGAATACAACCTCACATTTCTCCTCTTTTACTAAAACAGTCTGAATACAACCTCACATTTCTCCTCTTTTACTAAAACAGTCTCTGAATACAACCTCACATTTCTCCTCTTTTACTAAAACAGTCTGAATACAACCTCACATTTCTCCTCTTTTACTAAAACAGTCTGAACACAACCTCACATTTCTCCTCTTTTACTAAAACAGTCTGAATACAACCTCACATTTCTCCTCTTTTACTAAAACAGTCTGAACACAACCTCACATTTCTCCTCTTTTACTAAAACAGTCTGAACACAACCTCACATTTCGCCTCTTTTACTAAAACAGTCTGAACATAACCTCACATTTCTCCTCTTTTACTAAAACAGTCTGAACACAACCTCACATTTCTCCTCTTTTACTAAAACAGTCTGAATACAACCTCACATTTCTCCTCTTTTACTAAAACAGTCTGAACACAACCTCACATTTCTCCTCTTTTACTAAAACAGTCTGAACACAACCTCACATTTCTCCTCTTTTACTAAAACAGACTGAATACAACATCACATTTCTCCTCTTTTACTAAAACAGTCTGAATACAACCTCACATTTCTCCTCTTTTACTAAAACAGTCTGAATACAACCTCACATTTCTCCTCTTTTACTAAAACAGTCTGAACATAACCTCACATTTCTCCTCTTTTACTAAAACAGTCTGAATACAACCTCACATTTCTCCTCTTTTACTAAAACAGTCTGAATACAACCTCACATTTCTCCTCTTCTACTAAAACAGTCTGAACACAACCTCACATTTCTCCTCTTTTACTAAAACAGTCTGAACACAACCTCACATTTCTCCTCTTTTACTAAAACAGTCTGAACACAACCTCACATTTCTCCTCTTTTACTAAAACAGTCTGAACACAACCTCACATTTCTCCTCTTTTACTAAAACAGTCTGAATACAACCTCACATTTCTCCTCTTTTACTAAAACAGTCTGAATACAACCTCACATTTCTCCTCTTTTACTAAAACAGTCTCTGAACACAACCTCACATTTCTCCTCTTTTACTAAAACAGTCTCTGAATACAACCTCACATTTCTCCTCTTTTACTAAAACAGACTGAATACGGCCCTCACATTTCTCCTGCCAGTCTGAATACATTTATCCTTTCTAAGACGGTCCAAATACAGCTTTATGTCAAACAAAAAAAGAAAGCACACTCCCAGATATGTTCAGTAAGAATGTGCTGTACCAACATGTCAGAGCTGATCAGCTGTGTGGTCTGACAGATGCGCAGAACGATCTGCTAGTTTACAGTTTTCTCTTACCCGCATTCTTGATTGTCTGATTTATTGTCATAGATTTGTTCCTCCACAAGTGACAGTAATAGAGAGAAGGGCACTGACTGAGGCCTTGAAGTTGTTTTTAAAAATACTCTGTGTTTGAGTTGACAGTGCGGTACACAAACCAGCAAGGAGAAAGTGGCCTTACAGTCATCTAAAAAGATATTAATTGCTCCCATTTCTGTGAAATTTCCCCATCATGAACTACTGTGTGCTGCACAACATCGGAAAAAAACTGTATGGTAATAATCACATAGTATTAACACACAAACAAACAACATATTTATCATTTCCTGACGTGTGTGTGTGTGTGTGTGTGTGTGTCTTTTCAATGTATTGATAGGTAGTACTGATCCAAATATCAGTGTGGTTGAACTAAAGCAGTCTTGTTAGCTAGCCAGCTGTGACCTGACTACACACTGAATGTGCTTGTGCTAGAATTACAGCTATGACTGAATTTGAGTCAGACAACGGGAGAGAGAGAAACCACTGTAGGTGCAATGCAGCTCAGATGTTCCAACAACCCAGTGTGTGGGTGCGTGTGACTGAATGTTAGCATTTGAATTGGAGACGGGGTAAATTAGAAAAGAGAGGGGGGAGAGAGAGAGAGAGAGAGAGAGAGAGAGAGAGAGAGAGAGAGAGAAAGAGAAAGAGAAAGAGAGAACTTTGAGTGAGAGTTAAAAAAAAAACAGAGTTAAGAAAAATCATGAACTGTGATTATTTTCACAAATTCAACAAAGTTTATTCTGACATTTTTGTCATTTATTTTATTTTCTCCAGCAGTTCTCCTTTGACTCTGAAAACAGGAGAGTATTACACAATCGTTCTGTGAAATTAAAGCACAGCTCATTTCTTCCTCAGAAAATATGGCATCAACTACATCTCATCTTACATTAACCACCAGGAGTGGGCTTTTAAAAAGGCCAGTATAATCTGCTCACAGTGTGCTTTCTTCCTGTCTTTCCTTCAACACACACAAACAGGGAGAGAAAAAAAAATGATTTCATCTAGTACAGACAGATACAACAACTTAACTTACACTTGTTCTTTTGTTTGTTTGCTTCTTTGTTGTTTTTTTTTGTTTTAGTTTTTTTTTTTTTTTTTTTTTTGCTCGCTAAGACAATATGAATTTAACTTCACCTCAACAGCAAAACAGCAAAATCCTTCTGAAATCACTGTTTTCTTTTTTTCTTTTTTTTTTCTACACAAATATTTATAGGACATTAAAAAGAAAACTCTTTACAGATGACACAAAAATGACTTGGAAACCCGGACAACAAAACTGAACAGTTTGCTCCCGGCGAATAAGGACACAAACCCAAGTGACTGCTCACCTCATACATCCGGTACCTTCCAATTACTGGCCCGTACACAATCACACACACATGATACGGGTACCGCAGCCGGTTCTGTTTGGAGAGGAGTGGACAGAGAGGAGAGGGAGGGGTCACATGCGTTCAGATTTCATCAGTAAGACTATGCTATATGAATAACTCCTGTGAGATACTGATAAAGAAACAAAAAATGCAGCCTGGTACACAGCATAGAACGATTCCATTGTGCGCGTTTAGATTTCAGATTTGATTGTGTAGCATGGTTGTTTTTTTGGTTTGTTTGTTTGTTTGTTTGTTTTAAAGCTTATGGCAAAGTCTTGTCTGTCCGAGAATCTCCCACTACTGCTGGATTTGATTCAGGATTCCGGAACCTCTGAATTCACTCCAGAGAAAAAAAAGCTTTTCCGCCAAGTGTTTTTCCGCTGATGAAGGAAATGTTCCATAAGACGCAGACTGGAGAATGTGAACACAGCTGCCTTCAAAACGGAGAAATATTCTCTCAGCTATTTTTATAAGTACCGTCGAAAAACCAACCAACCAACACTTTATAAATACTCCATGTTGTTATGGCTACATGTCATTCTGAAGATGATCTTCACTAAATGACCATTCATCACACGTTTAATTTGTTACACATTTTTTATGTGCATTTTAAGTGACTCTCTGCCGTCTGAACCTAAAGCTGACCACTCTGAGAAGGCGTGTTTGTGTTTCGGGGATTGGACTGATAGTAGCTTTTGAGATGTGGATGCTGCAGGAAGTGAAGTTCTCAAACGAGGGAGAAAAACTGAAATGTTTTAGAATTTAAAAAAAAAATCATTTGTTTCCTTCATTCCCCTACATGAAACGGCACATCAGCAAACTCAAACAGTGTCCCCATAACGCACAAACACCGAGACCACACACACAGATACGAGAACTGTCTGCTTCTACCTAGAAATAGGGGCTGAAATGGAACATATACATAGTTCATTGCGGTTCAGAACTGTTCAGTTAAGTTTACCTACCAGCTTGATCAAATGAACGTGTTCAACACTGCATTCCCCTACACAGTCAAAACACAATGCCATCTGTCAGTCAGTGGCTCTCCTGGGCGGTCACAGTCACTGTCATACTAATAACACTAGCTGAAATGATGATAATCTCACCTGTGGTGTCCGTCGTCTAGAAATATATCAATGTTGTAAGTGCTGTGAAAATGTATTGCAGGGCAGTCAGAAAGAAAACCCAGTTTTCATTCAGAAAAAAAAAGGCTGGGCCTACTTGTAAACACCACAGTGTTTTGGTTTGAAATGAACCAGTAATTAAAGAGTGTTTTCATTGAGAAAGGGCAGACTCCAAAGCTAATGAAGAAGTTCCTCTGCTTTTCTGTTAAATAAAGGAAATGAACTCTTTGGGAAACGAGGGAGCTCTTTTCTCTGGATGATACTCATAGCCCTGGAGCCACAGAGACCCTCCTTCTGTTCTCCTTAATGAAACCCAGAAGTGTCACTCAAAACAGTCAGATCAGGTTCACTCCCTGCTCGACTCCTCTGGCCCCCAAACCAACACGGTCCAAGACTGAATGACAGTACACAAACGGGTTGATCCAGAACCACTGTGGGAACACCCCCCCCCCCCCCCCCCCCCCCCCCCCGAGACACCACTGGACAGTCGACTCTCTCGGTTATTTAGGCGACACACAGCAGGACAGGCGAGCACAGCATTTTGGGAAAGAAAAAGAAAAAAAACGGACCAAACAGAGGTAGATCAGACTTCACTGAAGGCAAACACTCTTTTTACACAAATGTTTCACAGGGTGGGACAGATCATTACAATCACATCTGGTTTTTGGATTGTTTTTTTTGATGTTGTTGTTGTTGTTGTTGTTGTTTTTAATTTTCTCTGTAATCCTCTTCCTTTGTTCTAAGCAGTGGCCGCGGCAAACTTCCACAAAACTTCTTTCTCAAACTCCTCCATCTCCTCTTCCAAAGCATCATTACTGCCTCCCCACTCCTCATCCTCCAAAATGTCGGCCAGGTCCTCCAGTACGTCCGCCACATCCTCGGCGAACTCACCGAAGCTCATGCGGTCATGGGCGAAGGTGCCGCCGCTGAAAAACTGGGCGACTAGACGTCGGAGCGCCTCCTCGTTGTCAGAGGGCAGGCCCTGAAGCTTACCCAGGTACTGGTCCAGGACGGGCTGAAATTCAGCCAGTTGCACAGGAACAAACCCTTCCGCTGCGGCACAATTGGCAATACCGCGGCAACCCTCTGGGGGGCGCTGGTTCTTCCTGAGTTTCTCTTCTTGGTGTCTCCAGAAGCTGTGGAGCTTGTTGTTTTGGGCCTTCTGGGACTGTTGATGGCTGTGGTGTTGTTGTTGATGATGATGATGATGATGATGACGGTCGTGCTGGTGATGGGGAGATGTCTGGCGGCGGCTGGCCTGCCAGGGCCTCTCCTTCTTTCTATTCTCTCTCTCCATCCTTCTCTCATCTTTCTTATGCTCCCACTGATCTCGGTATTTCTTCCAGTGCTCCCGAGAGTGGGAGGTCTTGTCATGCTCCTTCCATCCGCCATCGCGCTTGTCTCTGCCGTGTTTCTCGTCTTTCCTCTTCATCATCTCGTCCCGCGTCCAACAGCCGCTCCCCTGTCTCTTCTTCTCCCGCTCGCAGCCGCCCTCTCTCTTTTTTCTCTCGTCCTCCTGGTGTTTCCTCCTCCTTCCCTCCCTCTTGTCCAGCTGCTCCACCTGTTCCGAGAGTCTCCTCTGCATCTCCACCATCTCTCTCACGCCCTTCTTATACGCCCCCTGTTTCTTCATCTCCTCCAGCCTCCTCCTGCTCTGCTCCAAAAGCATCTTCTGTCTCTGGAGTTTCTCCTTCTTATCCTGCCACCTGTCGGGGCGAGGGGGAGTCACAACTGCTTCTCCGGGGCTGTCGGCAGAGGGCTGGGAGGAGCTGGAGGTTGGCTCGGGGGTCTCCTCTTCAGCTACGGACGACAGAGAAAACAACTATGAAAGAAAGCACCACAGACTGTATGACCATGGTACAAATGTAACCACTGACAAAAACAGAAAAATGAAAGAAAGCACCACAGAGTGTATGACCATGGTACAAATGTAACCACTGACAAAAACAGAAAAATGAAAGAAAGCACCACAGAGTGTATGACCATGGTACAAATGTAACCACTGACAAAAACAGAAAAATAACATTTTCAGACAGTCACGCATTGTTCTGTCTCCTCTGTCCCTCTGATTCCAACGCCCCCTTTTCAGAACTCTACCTGTCTGTTGTCTGTCAGCACCTGTCTCTCTGTTAGCACCTGTCTCTCTGTCAGCACCCGTGAGTTGTCACTATCTGTTTCTCTCTCAGTACCTGTGAGCTGTCTGTACCCGTCTGTCAGTATCTGTCTCTCTCTCAGTACCTGTGAGTTGACAGTATCTGTCTATCTGTCTCTTTCTCAGTACCTGTGAGCTGTCTGTACCCGTCTCTCTGTCAGTATCTGTCTCTCTCTCTCAGTACCTGTGAGTTCACAGTATCTGTCTCTCTCTCTCAGTACCTGTGAGCTGTCTTAGCTCGATGACTCGGGACCTCAGTGTCTCTAGCTCCTCCTTCAGGCCGGGTAATGCGGACAGTTGCTCTTTCAGTTTGGTGTTTTCTTTCTCTGCGGTTGCACTGTCTGCAGCCATCTTCAGAGCTTTGTCCAGTTCCTCTCTCTGGGCCTAAGCGTGTAAAGGAACAGATATAAAACAACTGAATTGTCTACTAACAGCTTTTAATGTCATCACCATAACAGATATTCAGATATACTAACGGTACACATGTGGCCAGGAAGCTTTTAACCCCAGACTTTTTCATGTCTCCTGCTATGCTGCATTGCTGAACATTGCGAGTGGATGTAAGATTGTACAGATGTCAGGAGCCAAATCAGATGTGAGAATGCTAAGTGGCAAAGTGACCGGCTACAAAGCTCACAATGTGATTAGTGTCAGGAGTGCTACAGAATACAACGGCAAAGTTAATGTTGACAGGGCAGTCCTGATTAGCTGATTAGTATTTTAGTTATTACATTTATAAAGAGAGCGCTGTCCAGTCAGACACACTTAAGGCTTTGTGTGGCACGTGAACAAGTCTAAGGATGCTCTCACATCAGATACATGTGTTCCCGTTTTATTTTAGCTGATGTGAAAGCTCCACCTGTTATGGACCAAATATTCAGACCCTGGTCTGTCTCTGAGCAGGCTGCATACAGACGATGGGGCTGTGATTTTATCTGAGGAAACACACTGATCTAACCCACGCTAATACTGTGCATAAAAAAACCCCACAAGATATTTGCTCTATTTAATATGATCCCTGTGACATCACGGCTGTCAGAATGACACTAGTCATCTGAAGGAGTGTCTCAACTCTTCCCATTAGCTGATGACAAGCAGCTCCTCAAAACAGGATTTTTCTTCAGAAAATTATTTGAAATGATAAGAGGAAAAAACAGATTTCACAGTGTTTTATGCTGTGAAATTAAGGCTGTCAAAAGTCAACAAACGTAATCAAAGGTAATGAAACCACTTTTTGTGTGTGTGTGTGTGTGTGTGTGTGTGGGAGGGTATCTGAACACATTTCTGATGTATTTTCCCTCTCTAGGCCAGACAGTTTTGACAGCTGACAGAGGACTGAGGAAAAACAAATGATTCCAGAGTTGAATTTTGTACTGCTCAGTGACAAGACTGTCCTCTTGTGTCTCCACACAGTAAAATCACAATATTTCTCATTCAGATAGATACTACGGCGTCTGTGATGGGTCAAATTACAGAAAGAAGTAAATGAATATGGAATGTGGAGAAAGAAAGTGAGAAAGACTGACCTGTAGCTGGGCTTCCAGAACAGCAATCTGTTTCTTTTCCTGGTCAAGTTTACTGAGGACTTCCTGTGAATGGATTGGTGGAGGGAACAAAACTTAGTCCATTTCATACAGAACAAAACAGTTCTGAACTCTTACGCTTCAGCCATGTCGGCAATCCCCCCAAACATCTGCCAAAGATCAAATGGACTAACACAGGCCAAACATCAGCCAAAGATCAAATGGACTAACACAGGCCAAACATCAGCCAAAGATCAAATGGACTAACACAGGCCAAACATCAGCCAAAGATCAAATGGACTAACACAGGCCAAACATCAGCCAAAGTTCAAATGGACTAACACAGGCCAAATATCAGCCAAAGATCAAATGGACTAACACAGGCCAAACATCAGCCAAAGTTCAAATGGACTAACACAGGCCAAATATCAGCCAAAGATCAAATGGACTAACACAGGCGAAAAGATGGAAAGTAGAAGAGAGGGACCTACCTGATCAGTCAGTTCCACACCATCAGAATCATCTGTTAAGAAATGAAAATATATTTTTAGCTTGAAAGAAACTAAGACTAAATAGCTATTAGCACCGCACAAATATATAAGCTTGAATACATTTACATTACATGCCTCTTAATGTAACATCTGTGCTTATACTTATCATTAGTAGATCAGTATTAGTATCTGAGCTGGGATATATGTTTGATTTTCTGTTGTGCATATGTGATGTGTATTGTAATATTCTGTCATATTAGTGCGTCTGTGATGTTATTCCCTAACAGTAGAGGGCAGTGTGGGAGAGTGATTTATCCTGGGACCACAATTTTGTTCACGATCAGAAGTTTCCTCTCGTAACTGCGAGGACTTGGTGTATGTGATTCACGTCAGCCTGTCTCACTGTTTCTGTCCTATGGTTCAGGACGGTACGGTGCGAAACGCGTGTGATCTATGCTAAATAAAACGGCTTGTGTGAACTTGAGTAAAAGGTTTTGGTCTTAACTAAGCAGGAGTAGTTAAACGCTCTTTATAGCATGACGTTGGCGATCTGCACTGTACAGCCTGTTGTTGTAGGTTGGTACTCATAGACCGCACCGGACGGCACCTCACGTCTAGGACTGTCTGGTGTCTGTTTAGCTGTGTACGTGTTGTTTGTTTGCATGTTGTACGTCACTTTGGATAAAAGAATAAATGAAGAAATGTGAAGGTCAATGATAGAAAAAGTAGATTTCTCAGTCTGTTGATATAAACAAACAAACAAAAAACAAAACAAAAACATTAAGATACCAAAACCTCAGCACAATCTCCACAACAGCAAAACATTCCCACCACGACCCAAACACGACTCCGTCACATTCCCACCACAACCCAAACACGACGCCGTCACATTCCCACCACGACCCAAACACGACTCCGTCACATTCCCACCACGACCCAAACACGACTCCGTCACATTCCCACCACGACCCAAACGAGACTCCTTCACATTCCCACCACGACCCAAATGAGACTCCGTCACATTCCCACCACGACCCAAACACGACGCAGTCACATTCCCACCACGATCCAAACACGACTCCGTGGTTTGCGGTGGGACCTGTTGCTGTTGGGAGTTGGGAGACGCGGTGTCAGCGGGACTGACGTGGCACTTCAGTTTGCTAGTGTAACAGGAAGTGAAGTTAATCACTTTCATTTGGACATCAACTCAGTTCCTGTTATTAGGTCGGAGTCTAAATTGAACAGAACAATTTGGAACCAATTTCTTCAACTACGACTTACATAAAAAAAATGATGTAAAGGCCTGCAGAATGGAGCAGCGAATTTCAAGAAAATATTGAACGTTGGAATATTTATTACGCTATGTAATCAGTAAAGCTAAACCATAAGATATGAACGAGTTGTACTCCTCAAAAATAAGTGGGTGTATAACAAACCTGGTCACAGGAAGCCGTCAAACATTTACACAGCTGGCTACGAACTTAAATTTAATATACATTTATGCACTTAAAACCAGGATAAAGACATTACCATACACTTATAAATCCACTCAAAGGAAAATAATTTTATTTCAAGTAAAGAGTTGATGCATGTACTCTCTTATTTTTAGACTTTTTTCTTTTTTCTAACACTACAGCAGACGAGGCACAGGTGGTGTGTTTGGTGAAAAGATGCACAGCACTCTGATGAGAGGGGCCAGGAAGAGTCGTGACATTCTTTGTTAAACAAAGAAAAAAGTGCCGCTTTTGAAAAGTGTTGTTTTGATGCATCCACGTAAAGTATTATTCACTTTTAGGACTATAATGTTGTTTTGTACTTAGCCCTAGGCTTTTGTGTTCACCTTTATCATTGTGAGTCATTCTGGAGAGCCTTTTAAACGACTGATGGGGTGTGTGCGTGCGTGTGTGTTTGTGTGTGTGTGTGTGTGTGTGCGTGCGTGTATGTTTGTGTGTGAGTATGTGTGTGCGCGCGTGTGCGTGCGTGCATGCATGAGCGTGTGTGTGCGTGTGTGTGTCTGTGTGCGTGCGTGCATGCGTGAGCGTATGTGTGTGTGTGAGTGTGTGTTTGTGTGTGCGTGTGCATGCATGCATGCATGAGCGTGTGTGTGTGAGTATGTGTGTGTGTGTGTGTGTGTGTGAGTTAGTGTGTGTGTGTGCGTGTGTGTGAGTGCGCGTGCGTGTGTGTGCGTCAGACTGGCAGTGGGTGGGTGTATTATCTTGTTACACTGACCAGAGAAGAAAAGGGAGCCGAGACAGAGGAGGACCAGAGCACCGATAATCAGCTGATTCAGAGAGAAGCTTCGTTTCTCCTCTTTTCTCTTGGGAGGGACAAACACCTCCTCCTCCTCTTCGTCCTCCTCGTCTGAGGTTCTCCTCAGAGCAACAGCGGGCGTCGCATGTCGAAGCCTTAACCCGTCATCCACGGCAGGCCTGTCCACCCCAAAATCTGCACCTAAAGATTCTGCCAGGAAAAAAAAAACCAAAAAAACATTACATCTGTTCCATAATCTACACCATCTCTGAAATCCAGTAAGGAAAAAGAATCCTTTCAGTTTTCCTTTCCTTTCATACCTGGCTCCTTGACCACCTCTGTCAGCTTTTCAGCTAGTTCAGTCTCCTCCCTCTCGCGCTCCTCTGCAGGAGCCGTGCCTGTGGTCTCTGGGTACAGGGTTTCAGGGGCTGGACTCTCTCGTGTGGAGCCAAAGTCAAAGGGGGAGTCAGAGGGTGAGGGAACTAGGGGTGGACTTTCAGGGATAGGGCTTACATCTGAATGAATGTCAAGGGAAGGGCAAACTTCAGGGGCTGGTTTAATGTCAGTCATGACTTCAGGGGCTGGGTTAATGTCAGTCATGACTTCAGGGGCTGGGTTAATGTCAGTCATGACTTCAGGGGCTGGGTTAATGTCAGTCATGACTTCAGGGGCTGGGTTAATGTCAGTCATGACTTCAGGGGCTGGGCTTTGAGGGAAGGAATTTCCTTCAGCACTTGCCTCAGCAGTAGGGCTCTCAGGAGGAGAACTCTCTTCAGCAGTTATTTCAGGGGCGGGGCTTTGAACAACAGAACTTTCTTCAGCAGAGACTTGGTGGGCGGGTAAAGAAGTCACTTCAGTGGTAACTTCAGGGGCGTGGCTCTCGGGGGAGGAGCTTTCTTCAATGGTAGCTTCAGGCCCAGGGCTCTGGTGAATCAGGCTTTCTGGGGCGGGGCTCTGGTGAACCAAGCTATCAGGGGCGGGGCTGCCAGCGAGCTCCTCTGTGAGAGGCTGAGAAAGGGCTGGCTCCTCTGTGAGGAGGAGGGCTGATTCAGTGATGGCGAAAGGGGTGGCTCCCAGCAGGTCGTCATTATCGGGAGGAGAGGAGGTGATGGTGTCGTGGATGACAGGGGGGCGGATCTCTGGGTCTGAGGTGAGGACAGCCTGGGCGGATGCAGAGGGGCCCTCCTCATAAATGTCTGGTGACGTTTCCTGGCAGACCTGGAGAAGAGAGGACAGTGGGATTTAGTTCAGCAACACTGAGATGAATGAAAAGGTACTGATTGAATCAAAGGGTTTTGTGACCATTTCTGTGGTCACATTTGCAAGATTTATGTACCAATAAGGTGACTAAACATCAGACCCTTAACTTCCCGATTCCCCTCACGTTGGAGTGAAAACACTGAATGTTTGAATATGGATTGAGAACATTTGATGAACTGAAATTGAACTTTCGGTAATTACTTTTAGGAAGTCGTACACCGTGATAGTGAAGTGTTGCTTGTTTTGTACTCAGTCTTGACTGCTCTTCTCACGAGAGCATCTGCCAAATGACCACAATTGCAGTTGCAAAGTTGCACAAATACACTGAAACAAGTTAATTACCAAGATCTCTTTAACAGTATTCACCACTGAAGAAGTGCAATTCTTCAAATCAGCTCTGAACTCCTCAAAATTTGAGTAAATTTTATACTTAAGACAGGTAATAATGAGTAACTAACTAGATAAACAGATGGCTAGATAGGACAGCTCTGATAATGGTCTTGAATGGTGTTGTGTAAATGTCTGTGTCAGTGTGTACTGTGGAGGAGCTGGACTGACCTGGTGACCCTCCTCTGACAGCACCGTCTCCACTGGGAGTTCCTCTGACAGCACCGTCTCCACTGGGAGTTCATGCTCCCTCAGTCTCGCGTCCACTGACATCCCTGTTAATAAAACAATACAACACCACACAATTACTGTAGTACTAATTACATATATACAAATACACACACACACACACACACACATATATATATATATATATATATATATATATATATATATATATATATATATATATATACACACACACACACACATATATACATACATACATACACATACACATACACATATACATATATATATATATACACACACACACACACACACACACACGCACACAAACATATATGTATGTATGTACAGTGATGCATGTCCCTCCTGATCACAGTTTCCATCAGAAACTTCTGACTCTCTGGCATTTGTCTTTTTACATGTATTTTTCCATGCCGAGTATAAGCCTGTATTTATTTGGTAGTGTTTGTTCAGTCAGAGAAGGAAGAGAAACAGCCTGGAGAATCCAACAGCGTATTTGTAAAATCCACTCGGACCCGACGGTCAGGGCTCATAAAGACGCTTTTGGTTTCGTTCACCTAATCGACTGTGTGTGGAGATCGGGAGATACCTGCCAGGTCCTCTGACAAGCTCGGAGCATCACTAAGGCTCTCTGTCCCATCATCACCTGGGCCAAGTGCATCGACGGCGCCAACCTAAAATAAACCATGCAATTCCTACGTGAGCATTGTCGAACTTAATGTCTACATTACAATATACCAAAATCAGACGAAGAACATTTTGTGGTTACATTTCTAATTATTAAAAAATAGTTAAGATCATCAACACATCAGTAGGTAGTCTAGTATCAACACATGTGTTTTAGTTGAGTCAAAAAAGTTTGTTGTTCGTATGGTGGCCTTGGTTTGTTTGTTTGTTTACCTCTGGAGAGAGGATGGTCCAGCTGTTGGTGGACGAGGCACTGCTGCTGGTGCTGTGATCAGACATCGCCCTCTTGTGGCCTGGTACAGCACCTTCAGGAATTACACAGGAGTCTCTGCAGATGCATGGAACAACAAAGCTTGTCAAAATATTACAGTAACTAAGAGATCAGCACTATGTTTACTGCTGAATGTTGTGTGCTAACATAGCCTATTTCTCTCTCTCTCTCTCTCTCTCTTTTTTTTTGGATGAAATGGCAAAGATTAATCTGGGATTCTAAAGTTTACTGGCTTCAGATCACTGGATGACAGACTATGAGATATGTTGGTGCCACGGTAACTGTTTTGAGATCAGTTCAGCCAGGCAACTGAAACAAGTACAAATGTCCCTGCTTCAGATGGAGAATAACGCCCGTGAAATGGATGAAAATAAAACGGATGTGCAAGAATTTCCCTTAAACAAAAAAGTCTGTTTATAAAGGTTTATGTAGCGTAAAATGCATAAACTTAAATAAAAAAGGACAGCATTAAACAAAGCCATTTATTTATGTCTTTGTGTAAACAGCTGTTACTATTTTCATAGTCAATTGCGCTCAGTAAATAATCTTCGTTTCTAAGACAGCTTCGCCAAGTGGGCGTGTCCAAAGGAACAGTCATACATGTAATTCCTTATTGTGCAAGCACAAATATAAACAGTCCAGTCGTTGCGGCGTTCAGAATCCTCCCCTTTGATCGACCACGC
Source organism: Chanos chanos (assembly GCF_902362185.1). NCBI lineage: Eukaryota > Metazoa > Chordata > Actinopteri > Gonorynchiformes > Chanidae > Chanos > Chanos chanos. Next base: position 21,215,896 of record NC_044506.1, on the reverse strand, counting down.
CCACCAAGTGTCGTAGGTTTCTTTTCTCACAATCTGTGCAGTTACTGTGGTCACTCGCGGAGCAACATTGTCCCCTTGTTACAACGGTACAGAAATGACCAATCAGTGCGGCGATCTTAAATTCTAAACGAAGTACTTAACAATATGTTTCATCATTTATTAAAGCGGGTGTCTACAACAGAAACAGTGCGCAATAAAGGCAGACAGAAGCCGAGATGACTGGGGGTGTAAGTTTGTCACAGAATAACAACGACAGGTGTTGAGACACACTAGCCCTGATGTCCATTAAACCCCTGAATTGTTTCATGTATAATTTGTGCATGAAATTTTTCTCTTTCACTTTATATGTAATATTGCCAATTCTTATCTGCGCCCTGCTTGCTGTCAGTAATGCTGAACGTATCGTATTTAAAGTTATCTTCCATCCCCAGTAATAACAGGTGAGTGATAATATCGTCATTATAAGCTGGACGAAATTATCCAGATGTATAAATATCCCAGAGCGAGGCTACAATTTTCAAAACAATCTAATCTAACCAAACCTCGGGTTATTTATAATTTTTTATAGCAAACAATCCGAAGTGTTGCTGTATTTAGTGACAAGGCTATGACATCCTGCGCTGTCCCCTTAGCAACCACTGAAGTCACCATATCATCAAAAAACGACAGCAGACCACTTTCTGTCAGATATAGGGGAGGGGTCTGATAGGAGTTAAACCTTCTCCCTTGTGTGTACCATCTGTACAGAGCGTGACGGCCTTGTCTAGTGTCCAAAATAGTCAGACCGTTTTTGAGTTTGCTGGCTAATGTAGCCTTTCCACACAACGACGACATTCAACGATACAAGCTGTACGTCCATAATCCATTTTTCTTATACATGCGTACGAGTTCGCAAAGACGACATGTCACAAAGCGGCTCAAACTTGAGGATAAAGGCATCTTAACTTGCTTTGTCTAATGTTGACAAAGAACTATGCACAAGCGTTTTTCAGCTCTCACCCACACACAACATAACACTGCGCCTCCGTCCGCCATCTACACACAAAAAGACACGACTGCTATTGGAGCACCTCCGTTTTGAGATTAATTCGTGTCACACTCTTACCCTGTTAGGTCAAAACTTCGTGACAATTTGCTGGAAAAGGTTCGTGCGTGCTCCTTGTTGTCTGACGCGTCTCTCCAGCGAACTCCGGAACTTTGAGAATTCTACGCTGCAGTTACACTGAGCTCTCGTTTCCAATGGGATCGCAAAGCCCTGATGTACGACACCTCCCTCAATCCCTAGATATCCAATGAAAACGGAGTGTCATAAAGGCGAAACAGTGCATTTTCTAAGGGATTGACAGACCCAGGTGAAAGTGACCAGCTATATACGAAGGCTTCTTGTCTTACAATTGACGAGAGAAACTCAACACTGGTGATCTCCGACAACCCATATATATATATAAACGTGTACATAGCTTCTTCAGGAGGGGTAGAAGCATGTCGTCCAGCAGTATACTGACACGTCGACATAATAAGGGCTATATTTGTAGGGGCTTCCCAATGGACAGTCCCTGTGTTACTCTTACGTTGCAGCACGCGCTCCTGTTTCTTGTTCGGCCATTGGCAGACCCCCAAAATTTGGTTTGGCCCGTCTGTATACTAACACGTTTAAACACACGGTTATAACATCTTAATTACGCTTCAAAGCATTTCAGACTTGTGACTGGATTTGGTACTGATAATTTGGACAGCTGCTGAATACAATTAATATGTAGTAATGGGAAAAATATTGAACTGATTCCAGTTTTCCGATTAATACTCATCAGGAAAGCTCAGAGGGTAATAGGTATGACAGCTGTAGAACAATGATGTTGACAATATTTTGTTTCTTACATTTTGAATTAACTGAATTCCTTTATTTGAACACGTTTGTCTACACCATTACACTAAGAAAGTTCCACTCTTCATTAATATCTACACTGGACCCATCAGCTTGATGAAATGATGGAGAAGGAGAATAGAAATTCGAAAGAGTAATGGAGTGACTGATGGTGCTAACCCATGAAGAATGAAAGAGGAGGAGGAGGACAGAGTGAGAGACAGATTGAGTGACAGCCTCAACCCTGGGGAAGATGGGGCTAATGAGGAGGACGTGAGAGAGAAAAAGCTCCATTTCAACTGTCAATTATAAAAACGGACCTCAGCGGCTAAATGTGAACAGAGGAAGAGATGTAGCATTCATCTCTGGTATCTGAAAGGTACAGATGCGTTCAGCATGCAGAGGCATGCTTTTATAAACTGAACGAATGTGCACTTGGAGCTTTATCCATCACAATAGTGGAATGACAGAGGCTTGTCCAACTGCCAGGTGACACAGTCAATACAGACATCAGTATGGAGCCGTGATCGTATAGAGGTTAGTACTCTGCGTTGTGGCCGCAGCAACCCCGGTTCGAATCCGGGTCACGGCACCTCACTCGCCTATCTTTTATCACTGTACTTATATGCACGTGCTTCTGCTCTTTTGCACTGGCTTTACCTCATGCTGTTCAGAGTACCCTATTTAAACTGTACATACAACCTACTGTAAATATTTTGTCTATTATGTATATTCAACCCATACATATACACTCCTTGTCCTGCTCTGTCAGCTTCACCTCTGTGTATAACATAATTAATATATATATATATATATATACACACACACACACACACACATACATATACACCCACATGTATATATCTGTATATATCGCTCACCACTGTCTATAATGCTGTACATACTGTAAGATATAGCATCACTTATACTGCAGCATTCACTTATACCTGCACTTATCTGTAAATAATACTATGCTTTGGCACTTCTGGTTAGATGCTACTGCATTTCATTGGCTTTGTACCTCTACTCTGCACAATGACAAAGTTGAATCTAATCTAAAAAATCTAATCTAATCATTATCATCAGAATGAGGAGCCAAGCTCAAACAGCTTATTAAAAAATCATTCACTTTTCACAGTTTAATGGTCGGTTCTGATGACCTTGATCCTCTTTTGAAATTTCAGAGATAAATGAGAGGGGAAAATTATTTTTCATACTTTGGGCAGCACAGATGTTGTGTTTTGATTAGCAATTTGGTTCCAAAACAACAACAACAACAACAACAACAACAACAACAACAACAACAAAAAAGCAATTCTAGACCTATAAATGAATAACAGTAAGACTTAAAAATATATATATAGACTCCAGGGCAGGTAGAGCACAGATGCACCAGATCACCACCATGTGTCATTGTAAGCCCTCATGTTTCATTTGTTGTGCTTAGTGGCCCAAGCACCAGGGGCATACGGGTATCCTGCTGCTATCTGTTTTTGTTACAAAAAAAAAAAGATCTGTGACACGCTTACCCATTGCCCAGTTAGTCTATAGCAGACCCATTGTATTTTCATCTGTAAAACCATGATAGTTAAAAGTTGTTGGATCAGTGTGTATTTCAATAATCATTAGTGTCATGGACTAAGGAAACATTCAGCAAGTACAAGAAAGCACCAACTGAATTATTTTCTTAACGTGTTTATCGACTGCAAAAAAATATTTAAACCGCTGATCATTCGAAAGTCTGTTCACCACAAGTCAAGTAGCAAATATATCCCGTTATTTGACCAACCCGCACGAGATTTAATACTCCAGACCAGAGGGTGGCGGTCATGGGCCCGCTTTACTGTCTTGCGAAAAATCGAACAGAAAAAGAATATTCGGCTTGGGAGGGAAATTTGAGGCGAGCAAAGAGAGAAAAAGACGTGGATTTGTTTACAGTTTGTACATTTTTATCATCAAACCGTTTTTCCAATTGTTTTGTCAAACTACCGGGTTCTATTAATTAGGAGTTGTATTTGCAAGTAGCCAAAAATGTATTTTTGGACGTCTGATGCACTATGGTCAATTTTCTAACAAGCAATCTAGCTACTAACAAAGTAGTGTTAACATTGTCTAATAAGTTTAATGATAGTTTATGTTTATCGAGTGTCATTAAATTTCCTCCGTACTCTATGGTTAGGTTTTATTTAAGGTAGATGGTCACCTTAACGTTATTGATTAACCAAACGATTTGTTCAATAACGTAACCGCAACTCACGATTTCTGCCTTGGCTCTGTGTTTTGTCCTTGTCAGGCGATACATCATGTCACAAAAGCAGATTTACTACTCGGATAAATACGATGACGATAAATATGAATACAGGTAAATGACAGAGCTACTGAATCACTCATTTGCTTATGAATGAATGATAACATATTTTTCGTTTGAACCTCAGTTTAAATGACAGAAGTAATTATTTTAACCCACTCTGCCGTAGACACGTCATGCTTCCCAAGGAAATGGCTAAACGCGTACCTAAGACCCACCTTATGTCCGAGACGGAGTGGAGGAATCTGGGCGTTCAGCAAAGCCAGGGCTGGGTACACTACATGATACATCAACCAGGTCAGAAGTGTGTTTCTGTGACGTTGTCATCGCGGAGAAGTTGTTCTATGGATCTCTCCCTCGATCTCTCGTCAATTAACTCGATATTTAAAATGACAAATTAAATTGTCTCTCTCCGAGGACGCGAAAAGATGCGATACGATCTTTAAAGGGTTACTCTTTCTAATTTATATGGTTAGTTAGGACTAGCTTCATGTCCGTACATCATTCCGGACTATTATGAAGTTGTTAGCATTTGCCACGCGTTTAAGGTTTGTACAGCACCAAAGAGAGGAACTTGAAACAGCTGTATAGATGAAGAAAACACATCGGTATTGAAATCAGGTGCGTTCCGACCACTTCCGTTCCTGAGTTCATTAAGCAGTTGTTAGTGTCAGTTAAAACCATATGTAACAATCCTGGACAGGCCCAGTTCACCAGCACTCTTGTGGTCATGTCTAAACAGAAGAGAAGAGATCCCAGCACCTTGACAAGAGAAGGCAGGTGTTTTAGTGATTAGGGCTGTTTCCGCTTGCTGCCGTTTCAGGAGGAACAGTGGCACAGGTGATGTTTGCTTTGAAGTGTCAGGGGAAAAGCATTATCAGCTGTGGTCAGAAACACATACTCGCGTGACTGTGAGACCCGTGTGTGCGTTTGAGACAAGCAGTAACAGATGAGCGGCTCTGAGTCATTTCACTGTCAATATTTGTGTAGAACTTTGGTAAACAGCAAACAGAACAAAAGCAGTCTGTTCAGTGCTGTATTTCATTCACGGCTTGTAGGGGCTGATGGTGGGGGTGTCACTGAATAAACTCTTTGGTTACTCCTACACATGCAGGTCTGTACTGAAAGTGAGGCAGAGAATACATGCAGTGGATATATGTGTCTTATGATCAGATGAGTCATCCTTCACCATGTTCTCCTCTAATTGACAAGTACATTTGTGAGACATGACCAGACAAACTTGTAGACCTAGTGTCTTACAGAGAGCGGTTTTGGTGTCCCTGTTATGGCATAAGTTATGGTTTGGTGCAGTGAGCTCCCTCAGAAGGTGAATGAAACGTTAATAAACACAAAGCCACAATGCGAACTGCAGATATTTTACTTTTATCCCCTTTTCCCAATTCAGCTTCTTCCAATTCAGTTCAGCTGAGACTATTTAACGCCACAATACAACTGGTCTCTGCCTGGGAACATGCTGCAACTGACTCTTTGCAAAATAATGATTGGCATGGCAATCTGCCAGTCAGTGCTTAGCAACTGTCGCTAAGCACTGTTTCGTCAGACAAGCTCTGACAAAAACCTCTGCTTAGGTAATTGGAAAGAGTGCTGTTGAAATGGTGCATGGTAACCCAGAAGGTGTTCAGACAGTGGTGATTATCCCGAGTATTTGGACAGAAATGTTGTTTTTACCGCCCTAAAGCCAGTTTGGTGCCCCCTTCCTCAGTGGGGAAATTGTTAAAAAGCAGAGGTAGTTATGTCTGTTCCATTGTAAATGTATTTACTGTGCAGTAATAGTTTTGTGTGGTACTTAAGGACAGTGCTTGGAAATTCGTGATACTAAATAAATCTGCAAAGCTAGCAACCTCCTCTCTCTTGCTAACCTGACTATATTATAAAGTTAAAAGAATTGCTTGTAACCCATAATACAACAGCAAAGGGCTCTGGGGCTTTTTGTTTGTTTGTTTGTTTTCCATGTCCTGTCCCGTCACAGTTTTGTTACGCTTCTCTTTGATCTTCATTCTGTTTTGAGGCTTTTTCCGCGTAAGTTCGTCATTACTCCATGTTTTTGGGGTTTTTTTTCACTCAAATTCTCTCCCTCTTTCCCTCTTTTCAGAACCTCACATTCTGCTGTTTCGGCGTCCATTGCCAGCCACACAGGCCCAGTAACCCCAGAGAGACGAAGAGAGACGACAGACTACTTACCACAAACACTGCCAATGCCGCTTATCTCAGCTTCACGTGCTTTATCAATCTTAATCTGGAAATGGAGTTTTATAATCTGTCTGACGGAATCACACCTGCTTTTAACGTTACTGTCATCAACACAACACAGCGTATTTGTGGCTTAATAAAGTTTGAAGGTGCAATACATAAAATGTCTTGTTGGTCTGTGCTCATGTTTATAAATGACAAGGTTCGTACGGTCATGAAAAAGCTGGAAAAGTCATGGAATTTGAAAATAGCAATTTCCAGGCCTGGAGAAGTTTTGGAAAAATAAATAAATACAGAAAGTTTCGGAAAAGTCATGGAAATCTGCTTACCTGTTTAATGGAGTATATGTGGTTCGGCACGGCTGTACCGAATTTTTGCCAAGCTTTTTCGAACGAATCTTCAAATGTCTCTGACGTGACGTCATCGTTTTGGCCTGTTGTTTCGGAATACTCAGTTATATGAAAAAAGAGACGATGAATATGAGGAACTACAAGTCAGGCTTTTTAAAAAGAAAAAAAAAAGTTCAACTCTCTTTAATGGACATTATTTACATTATCTGATTCAGAGTTCGCTGAGGATGCCTAAACATTCAGAATTAATACAGTGATTATCTGTGCAGTAGGCTAAACTAAACTGAGGCGTAATTAACGATATTGCAGACCTTAATTTACAACGATAGACATTTTGCGAATTCAGAAATACACTTATCTAAGGGTTTCCCGGATTTGTTGTTGAGTGATGGTACACGGGTTTTATCTTACATATCTGGCACTCCGCTTTTTAAAATCATCATCATTAAGCTTAAAATGCTTACAAACCAGGGTGGGTTTTTTTTTTTTTTTTTTTTTTTACATTTTTTTGGTCCTGGACTGAGAATCACGAACAAACGTTATTCCTAGTTTATGCGCGAATTTATGACACCTTAATAGAGAGCAACGCGAGGCTTTCGTTACTGAAATTCAAAAGTGCAAATGTGTTTACTGGCAAAATTGTTAATGTTAAATGATAAGAAAAGTAGGCCACCTGACAATTGACAGTAGATCAATTGACATCTAAATGTCTTGTATGACAGCAGCAGTAACCTTAAAACTGCAACCGAGCACCCATCCTAATCGGCTTAATTTCACAATCAAATGCCCGCTCAGTGGACGAAGCTTCACATTTTTCAGTACAACCCTATGGTACAGTTAAGATCGACTGAGAAAAGTCTGTATTGGTTAAACAATACTTTAATATTCGGGCAGATAAGTCACGTCACGTCCCTTTATGGTGTTCTGTGCGTGGGGTAACGTCAGACTCCAACGTGAGTTGCAGCTTGTACTTTAAAGAAATGTAAATTCGCGCAATGCCAGGAAAATGGCGATTTAATCTTGTCGGGCTTCTAACCACCCAGTTTGTCATTAATTTTAGTTAAATATACTGTGTTAAATTTTGACATGGATTTTTGTTCTTATTTTTCACAGACTTTTCAGAGAATGTAAGGTCATGAAATTTCGCCTAAAAGTCATGGAAAAGTCATGGAAATTTATTGGTAAAAATGTGTATGAACCCTGTAAATAATACAAAACCATTGTGTGTGTGTGTGTGTGTGTGTTTTGTATTTTCATATCTATTACGTGGGGCAGAGGTGCCCAAAGCCAGTCCCGCTGGGCTGCTGCTGTTTTTCATGTCAGCCAAGTACATATGGTCTCCTATTGGCTGAAGAGTACATATGGTCTCCTATTGGCTGAAGAGTACATATGGTCTCCTGTTGGCTGAAGAGTACATATGGTCTCCTGTTGGCTGAAGAGTACATATGGTCTCCTATTGGCTGAAGAGTACATATGGTCTCCTATTGGCTGAAGAATGCACTTACCTGTTTTCTTAGTGAAATCAGCATCAAATTAAGAGATGAGGGACTGCTCTTCTCCCCTGAGGTAATTTGACCTAGTCTGGATTAGGATATCATAAATTTGACAATGACCCCCTGTCATAAAAAAAAATTGCAGCTTTTTGATGTATTTATCTAACTATTTGCTTTTTTATCGAGAAAGACTGGTCATTGCTTTGGCCATGTTGCATAAGAAAAGCTAAATTCCTGGTTAACCCATTTTAGTGGCAGCACCTTGAATAAAGCTGAACTCAGCTACAGAACATGAGCATACAAACCAAAGGTGACGTCTCTCAGTTTCTCTTCATCAGTACATTATGCTGTCCTGGTGTTAAATGTCTAAATATATATCCTTATTTCATTCATCAGTATATGTTCCATGTCAATAATGCCTGAATGAGAGACTGAGACCGAGTGTTTTGACCTCTCGTTAGTGTGTAAATTTCAGTGGTTGTACTGAACATAATACTGTATGTTTCTCTCTTACCGCTGTTATTGTCCCCGGGGCCCTTCATATTCACTTTGTTCATGTCGGTTACATCAGTTGATGGACTATAAGGACAAAGTGTTCAGTTCTAGGGGGAAAGTCTATGCCTGTCACAACAGTTGGTCGTCACCTGTCAGCCTGGAAAAGACATCAGCGTCCCATCCAAAAACACGCTGAGGAGAGCATAACTGGAGTTTGGTGGATAGTAGATTAAAGCAATGTTTTTGTGCGGTCAAACAAAAACATTGTATTTGACCAGCTGTGGCGGAGCTGAACAAAATAATAGAAACAGCAAATGAAAAAAAGGGCAAACTACACTAACCAAACCACAGTCACGAAGGTAACTGTGAGTTATAATGAAACGAGTATTAACCACCAATATGTTTGTGGCTTATGAATCTACATACAGATGACCACTAAACTGAGTCTGTAGCATGTAAGACTGATATTAGTAACACTAAACAATTGTCGGCACCACTGTTTACAAATACAACAGTTCATCCTTCTCTCCTTCCCTCTAATTTCACAGGAATGAAACAGTGGGAGGTGACTGTATGGTATTTTTTTTAAAAATATGCATGTTTTTAATGCATGATATCACAGTCAGAGGCTTGCAGTCCCAGCCGGTTGTGAGATTTTATCCCTAAACCTTATTTGATTTGCTCTACTAAACAGGAATGGGATTGAATCCCACTTTTCTTTGTCAGCTATATTCTGTGGAAGGTGTATTTCTCTGGGGGCTCTGACAGATTAGAGAATTTTTAGCAATAGCTTTCAGTGACTCTGAGGACTTCAGTCATTGTATGTCTGAAATAACTTTATTAACAGTGTTAGCAGAGATACCCCTGCGTGTGTTTGACCCAGGAGCAGGCGGTCTCTTTTCACTCCAGATTTGTCCTGAGGGTGGCAGCAGAGACCTGGTTTAACGATGAAACACTTGACTGCTATAAACCAGATGATTTCATACAGGGATACAGGAGTGTCTCATGGGTGACTTTGGAATAGATGCTGCATTTGCACCAAAGATAAAGTGTTCCTTAAATGTTCTTCTTCCCCGTCATGCAGAATGTTATTCTTCATTTCCACCTTTAACACAGCCCTCACACATTTTCCCCTCTCCACCTGTTGTTCTTTTCAGCTGGTGGCGATATTACATGGCGATGAAAGATCTTAAGTGCTTTGGAGATCAGATGATCAGATTCCTAGTTTAACCGCAGAGCCTTTAAAAGCTGAGACATACATTGCCCTAACAATGAAGTATGAAGATGAATGAGGTCAGTTACATGTAAGGAGTTCATATTTACCACAGAGCAGGCATTTGCAGAGAAAGAAACATAAATAAAAATTACAAATACAATGAAAAAACAACAAAAAAAACCAAAACAACGTTTTTACTCATTCATGTGCAAACCCAGATAGAATGACCGCGCACTGTTTGAAAAGCACTGAAGGAGAAGAATATATGAGCTAAATAAACTGCGTGAAGGTGGATCACCCAAACTATTACTATGGCACTGCAGTCATGTTCTCTGATAAAAAATGTTTATATATCGATCAAAACTAAATACGAAGTCGACTCTTTACATTTATGCATTGAGAGAATGATGATGAGATGCGCGCGGTCCGCGGCCCCACGGCGGCGCGGGGTGGTTGATTCCGTGGAGGTTGCATCAGCACCATCTTCCAGTGGATGCTCTCAAGGTCGCCCGCGCGCTGCATCATGGGGAGGCTGCTGAAGCCACCGGCTCCACCCGAACAACACGGCATCTGAATACGGCACTGCTCTGCAACCACGAGACCTGCCGAGGCTATGACGGAACAGCTGTCACGAGATGTGATGCAAAATGCGTGTCACGGTTAAATGAAAAAAAAGGGTCCCGCGGAATTTCAGGGATAGGCGGGGACAAACCGGGAGCGTTTCGTCAAAGGGCAACGTGCGGACTGTCGTGTAATCAGTGTATGTGGAGAATATTAATAAAGCCGTCGTAGAGGGCTGTAGTGCAATAGGACTGCATTGGTGCCAGTGGGTCAGTGTGCTGCTTGTTCGAACAGCGGATCACGACATACGGTAACTACTTCATTTTCTCATCGCCAGTATTGTAATTTAGAATATTGTAAGTGTAATTCAGATATATTTATCTGAACTATTAAGGATTTACTGAAGAGATGCAAGCTCCTATTTCTGCTCAGTCTTAGCCAAGAGGCGGATACAGAACTTATGTGGAGAAGGCTGCACGACGCAGACGTGATATGTCACCAGGAGAAACCAGTTTCAGAGAAAAAGCGTTATAGGTTTATCGACCGGCATAATAACATTTGAATTCATCCCATGTAGCCTAATGTCATCGATTTTTTATGACAACGTTTATTCGAGATCATATTTTTGCCAATGCGCATCACTTGTAGTTTGGTCTTTGCATTATGCTTGTAACGGTCGCAACCGTAACAGTTCATTTCCTCGTGACTGAACGGAGCGGAATTGGGAATATAACAGAGACTGCATGTTTAACTCGTGCTTAACATTTCTGGTTGCGATGTCACCATATTCTTCAACATTTTTTGTTTGCAGAGATCGAGCGGCAGAATCCGACGCTTCGATAAGACTGAGAATAGTGTGTGTTCGAGCGCACGTCCACTCGGAACCTGTCACTCTCGGACTTCTCCACTTCTAAGATGGAGGGGGAGAAGGTGAGGTTCCGCCACTCTATGATTTTCCGAGCAGATTTCCTTTAATCCAATATCCTCAGAAACTAGCAAGTTGTGTCTTTAAGTGACACACAGTCACGTGACATTATTGTGATTATTAATATGTAATTTAATGGCGTCTCCCTCCCTATTTTGAAGACTGAAAGATGCACTCTGCAAACCCATTTGATACATTTGGTACGTTTGATCGCCATGCAGCGTACTTTTAGGATATATTGCTCTTTAGTTGTTGTTCCGTGACATGTTTGGCCTTTGTTCGTGATAACGAGAGCTCAAACGAGTCAAAGCTACTTAAACACTCCATCTAATTTGCACCGAGCTATTGAATGTATAGTCAGAGCCATCAATACAATCACTCAATCAGTTGCACACGTCAGAGGAAGTTTTGGATTAGTTTAGCCCTGAACTGGGTCTTATGCCCAATAAATGACCAGGAAATGGCTTGCTTCCTCTGAATTCGTAAAAAAGTTATTTTTTTAATCACTAGTCATCCCAGAGCCGTCTTAGTGGTACTGTATCAGCAGGGCGTGATTGTGTGGCTGTTTTGGCTCCGTTTGTTGTGATCTAATTAAAAGAATGTCAATGCGGCCATCACCCTCGGGGTAGAGTGACAGCGAGACTGAGACTGGGTGATGAAGTGATGGAAGAGTGAACAAAGGAAGAGAGGGAACCGCACACGACTCCGGAGAGATGGGGGAAAAAAGAAGCTACAGGCAAAGGGAAAAAAGAGCGATTGACTTGATATTTCTTTGAAAACTGGGATTGAAAAAAAAAAAAAAAGAATAACATTTGCCGCTATTCCTCTGAATCCACTTGTCGCGTTCATTCACGGTCACTGAATTACACGGAACTGCTATTCACACAGCTGAAAATGTAGCTTAAGCATCCGTGCCGCTTGAGGAAGTGTTTGAAAAAGCTAAAAGCGGTACAGACTAGAGAAACTCTTGATATTGGCTGATCAATTTCAAAAGATCCAAAACCAGATGTGAAACAGTATATGAGTACAGTCTACAGGGAATGAGACAAAGACACACGACAGAGCTATTCCTAATACCCATCAACACTAAAATACAGGGCTCTTGTCTCTTTAAACCTAGGGCCCTCCATAAGGTTTGTTTGTGTAATAGTATTTGTAAAATGTCAGTCCTCATTAGTAAAAATCTGTACTGATCAGACAACTCGGCGCTCAGTCATTCACTCAGACCAATTTGCTGTGAGTTGTGCATTTTTGTGCCAGCGCTGGAATGAATATGTAATTTCGGCTGGTCCCAGATGTGTGCCAAAGTAGTGGGTGGGGACTACTGAAAATGGGGCAGGGCCAGCTGAAAATGGGGCAGGGCCCGCTGAAAAACGGGGCGTGGATGCAAAACAAGGGACTGGTATCATTCAGGTGTGTTGAGCATCAAGTGCAGTTTAAAGGCTAAAGGTCTGTATTGGTGTAGTAATTACCAATGTTATCACACATTGGTAATGACCAGTCGGGTAATTATCAAGGAGGAGATTGTTAAATAAAGACAGAAAGACTCTGTGACTGTAGTGAGAGGAAGACAGTCAAACAGCACAGTAAAACAAGTGTTCACAGCCCTTCTCTGTCTCCTTGTCTTTTTCAAACGCCACACAATTTATTATTATTATTATGGGTGGTAGTAGTTGTTGTAGTAGTAGTAGTATTAGTATCAAAATTAGAGTTAAAGGTGGAATTTCTCTTTTCTGTGGTTGGTGCTAGTTTGTTCACCGGAACTGAGCATGTGTGCTGAAAACACTACACACTCTGACTGGTTGTTTTAAAAGGTGTGTCTGTTACTGGAGATGAGATTTTGTGTGGGCGTGGTCTCTTATTGCGTCAGTATTTGATCAGCTGCAGTTTGATGATGATTTGTGTAAGCACTTTAAATCAGGCCTCAAATGCTTTAAAGGTTTTATTACAGCCAAGCGTTTGCTCTCCAGTCAACGCTATGCTTCTCTCCTGTCCTCTCTTCTGCTTCTCCTCGCTCAGGTTTCACAGTAATATGTAATAAAATAGAACATTCGAGCCCTACCATAGTAAGATTAACGAAACACGGCGTTTCTTCTCAAAAGCTGTCTTTTCGAAACAGAGGGAATTCAGCACATGTGTTTATGCTGTCGTCAGTTACGCGCTGTGCACAACGTGCGATGTTAAGCCTTAACGCTGGTCCCACAAAGCCGCTCGGATGGGGTAATGTTTTTGTTTTGAAAGAAAGCTGTGGTCCCCACAATATTCCTGAGTCATTGTGACTGAACGGGGAGAGGGAGTCGCAGAGGCGCGGGAGGGCGGGAGATTAAAAGTGGGCAGCAAATCCCGTGACGCCGGGAGCAGAGTGAGAGTGAAGGTTAATGAGCTTGTGTTACTGCGTCTGCAGGTTGGTAAGAGTAACAAGGGTAGTCTGTTAACTATTGCTCAGTTCACTGCCTGTTTCTGGAGTGTTGACTGCATATATAAAAATGAGCTCACTATAAAATTTTAAAATTAAATGTTGACCTATGGAAATCTGAAATCCACGTCTTCATGTGGACTCAGACGTAACGTGTCACTCATTATTCTAATCTCTGTCAGACCGGAGAGAACCGAAAAGAGAGAGAGAGAGAGGGATGAAGGGTCTACAGCTGGTGATAAATCAACACCAGAAACTGCACCGTGTTTAAGGAAGATTTGAGACAATTTGCTGTAACATAGCGGTGACGAGAGAGAAGACAGAAAGTTAATGAGCATCTCTGGAACGGGGTGACCTTGTGGGCCTGGCCCTGTTGACATGGGCTCCTGAAATGTGTTTTGTTTACACAAACGTAAATTCCTGGCATATATCACCGTAGTAAGGACGGAGAAAGAGAGGTTTATGAGAGACGAACAGCGATAGTGGTGAAATCAGTATTATCTGACAAGCCTTAGGATTACTAATCTGACGACTAACAGCTGTATGTGAAAAAATACCATCAGAGCAAGGTGATGTTTTGTCTTTGTTAGAAATACTATAACCTCCACCCCAAATGACATATTGACACATATGACATATAGACGTAATAATACACAACACAGATATGGCCCTATGTCATGGATGGGGGGGTACATACACTGCCTGTCAACAGTTTGAGGAAACTGTGCCTTTTTTTAAACATTTCTAAGCGAAGTTCAATTTTTGCTGTTGCTTTTCAATTAGATGCGAAAAAATGCCTGCAGAGATTGTATTACCATAAGACGGCTGTTTACTAATACTTTCGGGTATATATTTATGCGACACTCAGTTTCATGTTTATCTTCTTTTTTGTTTTGCCTATATGATGATTTAACAGTTTTCTTTTTCCGAAAGTGTTGTTAAAACCACATATTCAATGTCTCTTGCCCCCAGAGGTGGTTTAAACAACTGAAAGGTAGCTGCTGATGAGAGCTGACATCACAACATGGGTATAAGATGGGTGGGGCATATCATTATTCCCAAGGTTACACTTCTGTCTGTTGCTTCTTCAGTTGTGCGTTTTCGCAAAGCCAAATGCCGAGATCTAAACAGTTTTCTGTTGAAACACATCAGTCTGTCGCTGTGTGAAGAGGTGAAGGATATTCAATATGCATTGCGTATAGTGAGAATTTATACTCTCAGGTCTGTACCTGTGTCTGGACTGCGTTTTTTTGGTGCATTTAAATGCTCTCCAAGAGTCTCTGCAGCTTGGTTTCCATCAGTTTCAGTTTTACACCTGACAGTCTTTACCTCATTGGCTCTCGGTTGTGGAGTCTATCCACTCTAATTTATACACGCAGAGGTAGACGCTGTGAGATGTCAACACCTGGTCTGTGAAGGTCACCTGAGTGAAGTGTTTTAGTGACTATATCATGTGACCCAGGAGCTTTCTGCTCTATCAGCGTGTTCGAGACTCAATGCCCTAGAAACCTGGATTCAGCAGAACGCAGTCATGTGACTTTGCCAGGGCCGTCTGTGAGTGTCGTCTTACGTCCCAAACAAGGCCATTCGAGGACAGTGCTCTGTTTGTATTTATGTGTGTGTGTGTGTGTGTGTGTGTGTGTGTGTTCGCAAGGAGCTGTGTGAATCTGTTCTGTGGGATGGTTGTATTTAATGTTTACAGTGTTCAGTCAACATTATTAAAAAAGTAAGGCTTCCAAAAGAAAAAGAAGTCTTGATCTAAGCCAGCTCAGACCTGGCTGTTTATGACTGGAATTCTGATTTCTCTTTTTCATTTGTATCCAGAGCTATATTTCCTGAATTTGCTGTCTGTACTGTATGAGGGAGGAGGGGCTCTGAGTTCTGACACAGTGGCACAAAATGACTTTCATTCTTGGTGATGTCATGTCTGGTCTTCTAAGAGACATCATGGTTCTTTGTCTTGGTAACATCATGACTCATTTTCAGTGACAATTTCAGTGACATCATGACTGTCATAACTGTTTTTTTTTTCAGTGACATCATTACTTTCTTTTTCAGTGACATCATGATTGTGTTTTTCCGTGACATCACAACTGTCCTTTTCATTGACATCACGACTGTCTTTTTCACTGACATCATAACTGTCTTCTTCACTGACATCATGACTGTCTTTCATTTACATCATTCTGAGTTCTGACAGTGACACTCTGTGACGCATCATGACTTTCATTCTTGGTGATGTCATGTCTGGTCTTCTAAGAGACATCATGGTTCTTTGTCTTAGTAACATCATGACTCATTTTTAGTGACAATTTCAGTGACATCATGACTGTCTTTCATGACTGTCATAACTGTTTTTTTTCAATGACGTCATAACTGTCTTGTTCATTGACATCACTGAGGCATATACACACTAAGGCATATACAGAGTCCCCACAGACGTCTTTGAAAAATAATCAGTTACATTAGTGAGTGATTTAATTAGATGAGTGATTTTATTAGATAACATTAATTACATTATTATAAGTGGAAGGTCATGGGCAGTGAGTGGGGACTCCAGATGAAAATTTGTGGCTTTAACTCTGGCATTGTCCACATCAGTGCATCTGCACATATGTTGATTTCTCTGTGTTGTCGCTTTTAAGTGAATCAATAAATCCATTTTCTGGGGAGCCACTGCTGTTAGGTTTTTATTTTTCCCAGATCTTGTGTTATGTAAAGTGACATTAGTAATGGCATTAAAATGTCGCAGTTTCAATGTGCACTGCATAATTAACCCTGCTGTAACATGCCTACAGAACATACCTTCCTCTCTTATGTCTGTTTTACCATCATACTGTCCTTTATTTTCCATTCATCCATTCACAGGAGGGCGAGTTTAGTCAGTTAGCGCAATCGTTTCTAAAGAACTGGAGCAACGGTCTGTCTAAACGAGTCAAAATGTGGAGTTGCCATTAACGATTGTTCCAAATTAGAGTTCCGATAATTGTAATTAACAACTAAATCTGAATGTAACTTTTTTTTTTTTTTTTTTGGCGTGCTGCGTTTGTGGCCCAGGAAAAATACACACATGTAAAAATCAGAGAAGTTTAATAATAATAGAGAAACACTGGGTTGGAGAAATACATTAATACGTGGACATAAAAGGAATGAGGGAGAGAGAACACACTTGACAGTGAACCGAGAGGGACTGTTTCTTTTAACCGCAAAGATACTTGCCAGACTGAACAGGGGGATAGAGTTTATTAGTGGTAACTGTAATCAAGGGTCGGACCAGATTTTCTTTGATTTTTCTGTTTGTTTCGTCACAATAGTATGTTACTGAAATTTTGACTCTCATTCTCTCTTTTCTCTCTCTCTCTTTCAGAAGCAGGTAACTTGTTATCTCTTGTTTTCCTTGTCGACGGCAGTTATCGGATCGCTTCAGTTTGGCTATAACACAGGGGTCATCAATGCTCCAGAGCAGGTATGTGTGTGTGCATGTGAGTGAGAGTGTGTGTGTGTGTGTGTGTGTGTGTGTGTGTGTGTGGTGTGTCTGTGTGTCTATATGTGAGCGCATGTCTTCTATATAATCTATCTTCATGTAACCCTGTTTGTGTGTGGGCTGGGTGTTTAGGCCGTCATGGTGATGTGACTGTTCTGATGTGAACCAGCCTGAGCTCTAACCTGTGTTGTGTATCGCAGAAACTAAGGGCGTTCTTTAATAACACCTGGATGGAGCGGTATGGGGAACCCATTAAACCTGGGGTGTGCACCATCGTATGGAGTTTGGCTGTGGCCATCTTCAGCGTGGGGGGCATGGTTGGTTCCTTCAGCGTGGGAGTCATGGCGGACAAGTTTGGCCGGTGAGTCATTATGACTCCTGCAGTGACTCCACACCGACATTTCTGCCCAAAAAAGGCCAACAACTGAAACAAAATGTTACTCTTATTCTTACGTCACACTGGCAACCAGGGACGCTGGAAAGCATTTTGAGTTGGGGGTGCTGAAGGTCAGTGGCATGCATACATTGTATAGAACAATGTCATACTATATGCTGTACCTGTACCCCACTGAACTACACAGATAGGATAATTTATATCTAATGATTTCAGCCAAAGAACCTCACACAAGGCAGAAAGCCAAAACGATTCTATAATGGGATAATGCAGACCAACAATATATGCTTACGCAGTTTGAAAATCACAAGAAATTATCTTAAACTCAGTTATCAAAAACTGCATTAACAATACATGCATCGGTTGAATAACTTTAACTCTTACTACTGCTGAATTAATGGGCAATGGTAAATGTTTCGAAGAGCAGATATAGAAAAACAGCCAACTTAAACTATTTGGTAAACACTGTAAACATCAGAGCAACCACAGAAATGATGTACAGGAGAGGAGTGAGATAAGGAGAGAGAGCAGATGGAGTGCCAGACTACAACAACCCGGTTCCACGCAGGTGACAGGTAACAGCAACCGCAGACACAGGCTAAACCCGTGGGCTGTGCTACGAAGCCAGGTAGAAGAGCCCTATGGCTTTGTTTTGCTAGGAGAATGAAGCCATAGGGCTCTTCTAATAGGAGGTTTACTATTCCTCTGAGCTAACTTAACCAGAGGTTACCTGGATTAAGCCAGTTACCTCGCTTCGTAGTACAGCCCACAGTTTAAACCACTAAACCAGGTCACAGTCATTAAAGACTTAAAGCAGTGAGTATACAGACCTACTCTGCAGACGTCTGTTTTTCGAGATTCTGTCACAAATCACAACCAGAGACTAAATACTATACAAACATACCGCACGGAGGCAGGAGTAAATAACAAGGACACACAGGGTCATAGATGCGAAAAAACAGCATCTTAACCTTATGAGGACTTTGTCAATCCAAAGGTGGACTTGCACTCTGGAGTGATGCCGATAAACTCCGTCGTGAGGTCCTGAATATTAATATCATCCAAAATATCTCTTTGGACATGTAGTAATGCCATATGAGTTAATCTCCTCTGAGTGACAGTGTTACAGAGCCAAGTTTTCAGGTGATGAAGTGCGGAGAAAGATCTCTCGGAGGAAGCAGTGGACACGGGTAAACACAAACACAACTGGAGCAGCTCTTCCACCTCCTGGAAGAGTCCTCTTGTTTGTGGATGAAAGTTTGACACATAAAGTCCGAGTTCCTGGACTGTGCGGAGTGTTTCTTGTTTGGTGAGGTCACCCAGCATCCTCAGTTACAGGTGTAGAGACTTACTGGAAAGCTGAAGGAAAGTCAGGTCGGCCTCTGCAAACACTGTTCCCCTTTGCGGAATCCATGAGAATTTGCTCCCTCTGTGCGGCAATTGTCATCCCGGCTTGATTGAACCTGCACTCGATTTCTGATCTCACTAGATCAAGTGCTTCATGAAATTCACATCACCACAGTGATTCACCCTTTTCCGACATAACATCCTCCACCGCTGTTGTGCTGCGAAAACAAGACGGCGTCCTGTTTGTCCTGCTAGAGCCCGGCGGCCACCGTAGGCTGTTTGCTGATGCACATGCCTTTGTTTTAGCCAAAATTTCATCCACAAGTCTCTAATCTCTTAGTGCACATGCGCGTTCTTTTGAGCGTATGCATGCACTCGAGCACACCAGAAACACTTGCCTGTGCACTCTGCAGACCTCTTGCCACAGCCAAAGCCTGCCTCACAGCGGAGAGGCCCAAAGACAGTTCTCCCCTTCACAGCTTGCTTGTGAAGCCCTGCTGTTTTTGCCCGTATCTCACCAGGAACACCTGGATCCTGCCGGAGTGTACGTAGCGTCTCCAAAAGTGACCCATAGGCATGGCATTTCCTTGATATTGCTTTTGTCCTCACCTGCCGCCTTGTTTGGACACAACCCAAGAATGTTGCACATGACATATTCATCACCAAAAGAAAGACTGGTACAAGTTTTTGCGCTTCGCCGACTCTCTGATGAGTGCGGCGATGCTCTGCACAAAGCTGAGTACATCCGTTACAAGACATACATCCCCTGCTACCTCTCGCAGCACCAGATCCAGAGCATGGTTGCCGCAGTGTACAAATAATGAACCAGGGCAAATCTCTTTAAGTTGAGCTTGTACCCCAGAGAAGCGACCTGACGTGTTACTGGCACCATCGAAACAATAACTTTGTATTTTTTCCAAAGGAAAGTTCAGTCGCAAGAAGATGTCCTTGATGCGCCGAAAGAGGGTTTCTGATGTCATGTGTTGATGTTGTACAACTCCTCCCCCGGGTTGCCCCTTGCCCCGGATCTTCTGCTCTCATTGGCTGTAGCTTGTAGGGCTAAAATCGTGTAGTATGAACTTAGCAAAACTTTGCCAGTTTGAAAAACGTCCTTTCACGAATGTGGCGTCAGCTCTTGTCCAGTCCTCATTAATTAGCCTCTTCGCTACAGCAGAGCAACATGTGACGCCCAAAGCTTTAACAGTCTGTTTCACATAATGAAGCCCTTTTCCACCGTTGAAACCAACCTGAGTTGAATGATCCTGAACAGCCCTCTATCCCGAAATGCCTGGATGTAAAGTTACATTTCTTTGGTTGGAAAGGCTCCATAAGTGCGCTGATAGCCGCAGTGGTAGCAGCTACAGCTTCTGCGGCCAGTCCTGTGACCGTGACCGCGGGTTCAACTGAAGGGCTAGCGTTAGCCGGCTGCTGGTCCGGCTAAATCACTGTAACTTAATTGGAGTTCCAACGTTATTTCCTTCTGTGTTGGCAGCTAGTATCAGCGCCGCGGTGCATTATGGGGCGCCTCTGCTTACATTAGACCTAGGGAACTTTCGATCGAGATTTCATAAAAAAGAGTTTTCATTAAAAAAAAAAACAAAAAAAAAACCAATTATGCTCTGAGAACGGTCCCTGTAGTTGCCATTACAACTACTTTGCATTTGGTGCAGTGCTCGGCTGACAAGCCAATGGTGCAAAGCTACCATCTGTGAGATAATGACTGAACGCTTCTAAGCCAGGATCTCGTCCCGCCACATTGAGACACAGCTGGAAAGACTTGTGATTGGTCATGTGTAGCTAGGACTCCCTCCAGGGGCACACCGGTTAGGAGAGCTGACCGTCCGGATAAATGTCCATTCCCTTCTAGCGACGCAATATATTCCTGTAGAAGTGCGGTGCTATATCGCTCATAGATGGTTAGCTTGTCAAATATTTAACGGCTAACATACAGTTTTACGATAATACATGTTGATTAAATAGGCAAGTTTTCATGTAAAATTATGTAATAATCCATATGGTCAAGCGATAGGTGTGCAAAGTCTCACTATTTGTATCATTGCAGCATTAGTGCACTTTTATACATCGGTTAATTGTTTTTAAAGGTGGTAATATCTTTAAACATTAAAAGACAGAAATTTTGCATAATTTCGTGTAAAATTACAGCAACAAACTGTATTTTAATTATGGAAAATTATTGTATTTTTATGAGTTGGTTCATTTCTGTTATTTTACAGTATTTTACTGGTGCCCCTGCATTTCCGTTTTTTTTTTGGGGGGGGGGGGGGGGGGGGGGGGGGGGGGGGGTTGAGGGGATTTTTTTTTGCTACGGTGTAGTTATCTCAGAATATCACACGTATATATATGAAATTCTATGTCTGTGGAAGAGTGTTGTTTTGGCTGTTCCTGTTCCACTACAGTCTCTCTCTCTCTCTCTCTCACTCTCTCCCTCAGCTTGTTTCACACAAGTGTCAGATCTACCCACACTCAATGAAAGCCTTCAAGTGTATTCAGCTTCCTCCGCTATCTGTTATCTCTCTTATGTCCTCCTGATTTCCTCTATTTATTTTCTTCTTTCCTGTTTCTCTCTGTTTGGTTTTTCTGACTCTGTCATTTGTTATATTTGTCTTGGTCTTTTGTACTCATGCATGACTGTTTTCCCCCTCGTTTTTTTCTCTAACTCTTTTTGCTTTGCACTTCTCTTTTGTCTCTCTCTCTCTCTCTGTCTGTCTCTCTCTCTCTCTCTCTCTCTCTCTTTGTCTCTCTCTCTCTCTCTCTCTCTCACTCGTACTTTCTCTCTCTTCTCCTCCAGGCGGAAGTCCATGTTCATCGTGAATGTCTTGGCTCTGATTGGCGGAGGTCTGATGGGCGTGTGCACTCTCTGCTCCTCCTATGAGATGATCATCGCCGGTCGTCTGGTGATTGGTCTCTTCTGTGGCCTTTTCACTGGCCTCACGCCCATGTATGTGGGGGAGGTGTCACCCACCCCCCTGAGGGGGGCATTTGGGACCTTGCACCAGCTGGGCGTGGTGGTGGGCATTCTCATTGCCCAGGTAAGACCCGCTGGCACGGCTGTCATGTCTCTGCCTCACATTCCCACATCCCTACTGAGAAATGAAGTTTGGAAGTTCCAGTTTTGGATATGCTTAGCAAGCCTACATTGTCTGCTTGTGATGTTTATGTATCATACTTTAAATATACTCAATGATCCTTCTGTGATCGCGAAAATGTGGAGGAATAACCTTCATGTTGTATTCCATAACTCGCAAATTTGACCTGACTAGTCTCCTCAGAGTCTTTGACAGAAGAGCTGAGGTCATCTCTCAAAAAGACTGATCACTGTCATTTTCATCTGTTTCACTGCTTGCTGCAAGTATGGTAACAAGATTATTCATTGCCACTGGCACCAGTATCATTTTCTGTTATGAGTGCACAATGGTCACACTGTGATTATTTCCATGTGCTCAGACAGTTTAATAGAAAGGCAGAAATCTGGGTCAGATGGTGCTAAGGATATTTTTGTGTTGTTGTGGGCATTTGTCTATATTACCATTGGCTGGTGATAGAACCCTAATTGCGTACATCACTCTTCCTGTCTTGTTATTGTTTCATCATTTCTGTGGATGAGTGCAGTGGGGAAGGAGCCAGTCAAGGGCAGTAATAAAAGTAAACATCTCACTGGTGCTCGTGTCGGCAGTTCCAGTGAATCACTCGCGGTTTGGGGTGTCTTATTCCTGAACCTGTGGTCAGAGGTTTGAGTCTGACTGAACACATGGAACACAGACAGGGTTAAGTGAGTGTTAACATGGCTCTGAGCTGAAGGGCAGCTATGATGGTAGGAATTCGAAAACAATACAGAATTAGCTAAAGTGGCAGTCAGCAAGTATACCAGCTACTGTCTGACATTTCCTCCATGTAGTAACAGACCTGAATAAATTATAATAATTTTGGTAGATCTCAGTATGTTATGGTGAAGTGAGCTGTTTTCATTCATTGTTGAATGGGAAGACTACAGTCTCAGTGCAGAATGAGAATCATTCCAGTGTTTCAAAGGCATTGTTTTATCTCCACACACACACACACACACACATTTTAAACATCTCCTGTAAGCCCAGTTTACTTAACTGTTGTAAAATTACACACTGTCAGCCTTGTCTGAATTTGGAGCTCATCTCTATTGCCAACAGCTTAATGGTCCCTGACGTCTGTTTTTCTTTTCTTTTTTTTGTTTTTCTTTTCTTTTTTTGATTGTTTGAATTGCTGGGCCTTTGTTCTGTCTCATTTATCAAATTGTTCTCACATTCATGTTATTCATATCCAGGGCAACACTGCAGGAGCTCAGACAGCGCAGCCTGTGCAGCCAAGTGGAAAGAGAGAGAGAGAGAGAGAGAGAGAGAGAGAGAGAGAGGGGAAGCCGTCACAGGACAGGAGGGAGTGGAAGGAGAGCGAGACACAGGGAAGAGACGCAGGGGCAGAGAGATGATGATGAGTCATTGTTCTCATCAGGACCAGTTATTTTAGTCATTCTGAGTCAACTAACCGCAGCCTCAGATTCAATCAATATGAATGACTGAAGCCAATCTCCACCTCTTTAGAACCACAGCTAGCCAACTTCCACCTCTTTAGAACCGCAGCTAGCCAACCTCCACCTCTTTAGAACCGCAGCTAGCCAACTTCCACCTCTTTAGAACCACCTACTAGCCAACCTCCACCTCTTTATGACCACGACTAGGCAACCTCCACCTCTTTATAACCGCAACTAGGCAACCTCCACCTCTTTATAACCGCAACTAGCCAACCTCCACCTCTTTATAACCGCAACTAGCCAACCTCCACCTCTTTATAACCGCAACTAGCTAACCTCCACCTCTTTAGAACCACAACTAGCCAACCTCCACCTCTTTAGAACCACAACTAGCCAACCTCCACCTGTTTATAACTCTACTAACAACATTGTCTCCTGAGAAATCAGAATACATACACCAACAGGATTCGGTATATGTGAACACCAACAGGATTTGGTATATGTGAACTGATTTTCAGGGCATTAACAATCGATGCGTGTATTCCGATTTGTTGGGAGGTCAAGCTCCTACTAATCAACCTCCACCTGTTTAGCATCCAGCTAACCAATCTCCACCTGTTTAAAACCAAAATTATCCAACCT
Organism: Chanos chanos; assembly: GCF_902362185.1. Taxonomy (NCBI): domain Eukaryota; kingdom Metazoa; phylum Chordata; class Actinopteri; order Gonorynchiformes; family Chanidae; genus Chanos; species Chanos chanos. Next base: position 21,191,668 of record NC_044506.1, on the reverse strand, counting down.
CAACCTTAATTGCACCAGATGCACTGAAAGAAAGAGGCTTATACAGTGTGAGGAAAATCACATGTTGTATCAGTCAATCTAGGTGGTATTCACAAAACGCACTAAAATTAATTTCTTTCAGTTAATCCTGAGTGTGTTTGTAAATGTAAAGAGAAGTTTGACTTCATCTCTCACAACAGCATCAGATCTGGAAACTGATTGCTTTCCTTGCCAGGATTATGTAAATGAATACATGTGGTACCTGTGTAGCATTATGTTACACATGTATAGGGCTGGGTGATATGGCCTACAAATAATATTGTGATATTTTCAGGCTATATCGCGATACACCATATATGTCTCGACATTTTGAAATCTCCTTTAAAGCACTTCATAAATGCTTGATTTAACCCTTTGATGTATACAATCACGCCAGTATGATGATTCTAGTTGTCCCTGCAACATATGTCTGCATTAAAACATTCTTGTTTATATGCATTAGTGGTTTCTATTGGAACAATTTGCATGCAAAAAGGGGAAATCACAACCAAGTTCAATTCAACAAACAGTATTTATATAACTGTCACGCTAGTGGTGTGGTGCAGGACCCAAGTGCAGAACACAATGATGAAGGTGAAAAAAAGGAGGACTTTACTGGAACTGAAGATCAAAATACATGTGCAGAACAGGAACAAAAACTGGTAACAAAAAGGTGCAGCGTAACAGTGTGCACTAAAACACAAACAACGATAGACAAAAGACAAGGCAAACACTATGGCATAAATAGAAGGAGAACTAAACAGGGCAAAACAGGATTGGTTGAAATTAATAAGGTTAATAAACGAGGCAAACAGGAACAGGTGAGGGGCGGAGACAGACACAGAACAAGAGCACAAAGACATACCAAACTAAAAGTCCAAAATGGAGGTGCAGGTTGTGACAATAACATCTTCCTTGCGATACCCAAACCACTGCCGGACAATGGATCCAGTGTTGTTTCTTTTCGGAACCAATTTGTCTGCCTCCATCTTCTGTTGCCGTTTCCGAACTCAACGTGTATAAACTCTCTTTGGCGTTCCACTTCTTTCGCTCTCTTCAGGCTCTTTCCCTGCTCCCTCCAGATACAAAAACACACGTCTCACCAACATACGTCACACACACACACTCACCCAGGGGAGTGGTCTCGATGGGGAGGCAAGTGTGTGTGTGAGATGTATGTTTGTGAGTTTTTTCGTTTTGTGCCCGTGAGAGGGAGAGAGCCATAGGAGAGAGCGAGAGACGCGAAACGCCCAAAATGAGTCTCATGCCGGCGGCTTAAAAAAAATCTCTTGAAAATGTGTATTTTGTGTTCGCAATATGATCGTTTACTACGTCGCACGTGGGACAAGCCACGATACATCGAGTATATTCAAAATATCGCCCGACCTTAATGTGTTATATGTTGTGACATGGGTGTCAGTAAAAACTCTAAACTGACTGAACTCAGGTAGTCCCCTTCAGTAAAAAACAACTGTACATTTGGCAGCCCTACTTTAGAGACGCTCATTAATCAGGCAGCAATTCCGCGGTTTAACCACTGTGCACTGCTTGCATTCCAACCTGGTCTCTAATCTGCTTTCCTCTCTGTCTCTGTGCCGTGTGTAGATTTTCGGTCTTGAGTCTCTGCTTGGCTCAGACAAGCTGTGGCCAGTCCTGCTGGCTCTCACTGTCCTGCCGGCAGTGTTACAATGCATTCTCCTTCCCTTCTGCCCCGAGAGTCCGAGGTACCTCCTCATTAACCTCAACCAGGAGGAGCAGGCCCGCAAAGGTGAGACGGACCGCGGTTCAACCATGGTTCAACCGCATCTCAGTCATCCTTAAAACTCACTGCTGCTCTCATTCACTTCCACGAAGCTCCAGACAATTCAGAAAGCCCTCAGTCACTCCCACATCAAATCCCCACCCCCACGCCACACACACACACACTCACACACACACACCCCAATTGAAAATCCAGACTATAAGATCCTTTATAGACTGGGAAGAGTCTAGGTGAGAGGAGGGCCCATTCAGCCAGTGAGTGAGTCCTTGAGTCTGAGGGGAGCACAACAGCATGTTTTGGCATCTGTCCTGTGCTCTGCGTTTGTACTGAAAAAAAGCAATCTCCTGAACACATACACACACACACACACACACACACATGCATATACACACACTCTCTCTCTCTCAAACACACACGCACACACACAGAAACTAGCTTAAGATCGTGTGCGCATGTCTGAGTGTTTGTGTGCGTTAGCACAAGACTAGAGACCGAAATGTCCCTGTCTCTTTAATCTGTCTCTGTGTCTTTATCACAAGGGCCTTCAACGACTCACTTACATCCTTCTCTCTGTCACTGCAGGATGCTCTTATTGGTCATGAATATCAGACTCTTTAATATTTATATACCACAGTTACATATTTCTTTACTGTTGCTCTTTTCTGGATCACTGTCACTTTGCTCTTGGCTTTGCTTGTTGGCATTTTGAACCTGGTGCAGTCTCGTTGAGTTCCACATCACTTAAGCAAATCCACTCAATTCTGGTCATCTTTTATGATGAAGCTGTGACTGTCCACTGCAGAGACAGGACTGACTTTTGCTTTTACGTCGACAATTTAACAAGACGAAGTTGACCTGACGGGTCTGATTTGCCCTTTCTAGCCCTGGTGCGCCTGCGTGGCTCTGAGGACGTGAGTAAGGACATGCAGGAGATGAAAGAGGAGAGTGTGAAGATGGCCATGGAGAAGAAGGTGACCATTCCCGAGTTGTTCCGCACCGCCGCCTACCGCCAGCCCCTCCTCATTGCCGTTTTGCTCCAGCTCTCCCAGCAGCTCTCTGGCATTAACGCTGTAAGTCTCTCCTTAACGTCACCAGCGCAGCTGTGTTCAGTGCTCTTGACAACAGTGCTCCAGACTTTCCCCTCTAGGTACAGCTAACCCATACGGTCAAATCGTGCCAACTATCTTCATTGGGTTCAGCTCCCATTATGCAAACGTTGTAAATAGCGGTGTAAATATACACAGTGACTCTGGTCACATCATGTCAACGTCACACTGCGGGGGCTGACTGGTCCCAGTGACTGACTCCCTATTGTGGCATTAGACTAGTCTAATAAAAACACGTGTCATCGTGTGATTGTCCCATTAGACCGTCTCCATCTGCAGGCTAAACGTCGAGACTCAGAGCATTATCAATGAATTATCAATGAATGGTTAATGAATTATTAATAAGTGCACCTTTTGCAGCGCTCTCTACGCAGCTCCAGTTTCCATCGCTTTGCTAATGTTCTCTGTCTGTTTCCTCTTCCCCCTGTTTTGTCTCAGGTGTTTTACTATTCGACGGGGATTTTTGAGTCCGCCGGTGTGAAACAGCCCATTTACGCCACCATAGGAGCCGGAGCAGTCAACACCGTTTTCACCGTCGTGTCTGTGAGTTTTAACGTTTTACATTAACACACCGCTGTGAACATGTCTACGTTTCTGTGGGCTTACACTCATCCATGGTTACTGTGACGCTGTCTGTTCACTCCCTATTAGCTCTTCTTGGTGGAGAGGGCGGGGCGAAGGACCCTACATCTCATTGGATTGGGCGGGATGGCTGTCAGTGCTGTGGTTATGACCATCGCTCTGATGTTGGTAGGCGTCTGGCTCCCTTACAGCTTTGCATGTTTGTAGGGTCTCCGAGGACGGGCAAACTCCTGCAGTCCCTGCAGCCTGCGTCCATTCTAATGTCGTTTACAGCCCACGAAACGCAAAGCCAGTCTTTACAACGAGTAGTGCGTTCACATTTACATTCAGTCATTTTGCAGAGGGCTTTGGTCCAAAGACTCACAAAGAGCATTGCAAGTAGGCCTAGACCAGCACATCTGAGCACGCAGTTTTACTGCTTCACAGGGTCCAAGAATTTATTATTATTATTATTATTATTATCATTATTATTTTGATAAACAAGAAAAATAAGTGAATTAATGGATGATAAAAGTTTAATTGTCTTCTACTCGACATGAATGCAATTCCTGTAAATGACTCTAGATAAGAGGGTCTGCTAAATAAGAAAAACTGTACATTTGAAAGTGATAACTTTATCTGCTAAGCTTACAGAGTGTTTTACAGCATTTTTGAGGTGAAATTGACCCCATGCATGTGATTTCCTTGGAAACGGGGAAAAACGTTTTTTTTTCCCCCTCTCTCTCTCTTTCCTGATCAGAAACGCATCAAGTCCCTGAGTTATCTGAGCATTGCCGCAGTCTTTGGATTCGTAGCCATGTTTGAGATGGGCCCTGGGCCAATCCCGTGGTTCATTGTCGCCGAGTTGTTCTCTCAGGGGCCACGCCCCGCTGCCATGGCTGTGGCTGGCTGTTGTAACTGGACTGCGAACTTCTTAGTGGGAATCAGCTTCCCCAAACTGGTGGTATGAACAGAAACATTACTCAGTGTAGAGACAAGATGACAAGCTTCAGGGGCATTTTAACTGGACGGTACAACAACTTTTTATTGGTTTACATTCCTTTACGTTTTTTAACTGTAGAACAAAATCTTGACGGAAACCTTGGGAATAGCTGTCCATCGCTGTGGCCTGGCTAAAGTAACCTTCTTAATCTTCTAAAAGGTTTCGACAGAGTGCATACTGTAAAGAGTTGGTCTGCACAAACAATCCACAAAGCTTTGCAATCGGTCACGTGACTCCCGTTCAGGATGGTTAACAAGTGAAAACAGTTAAATGTAAATATAGTGTTGTTTCTGTCTTCTTTTCTCACAGGAGTTGTTTACAGTCATTTGAGATTGATGTATATGTTATAAGAATTGCTCTTAGCATTTGAAGGGAGAGTTTCTGTGAGATATAATTTAATGTTAATGTTCCCTCTGTGAATGAAAAGTCACTCTGGTTCTTTCAGGAACTTTGTGGGCCATTCGTGTTCATCATCTTCGTGGTTTTCCTCGTCCTCTTCTTCATCTTCACCTTCTTCCGCGTTCCTGAGACCAAGGGGCGAACCTTCGATGAAATCGCGCGTAGTTTCGCTGGAGGCGCTCCTCCATCCACCTCCTCTGTAGAGGCGCCTGCAGCAGGGGATGGAGTCACGCTGCCGGCCTCCCCGGTCAAGGAGAAGGTCCCACTGATGGAATCCAATTCAGCCGCTGGAGAGCATGCCAGCTCCTCAGCAGAGCCATTGCTTGAGGCTGCAAAGAAGGAGGAAAAATCCAGTTCCGCTGCAGAGCCATTGGTGGAATCTGGAAAGGGGGAGGAGAAACCAAGTTCTGCTCAAAAGCCATCGGTGGAATCTGTGAAGGCAGAGGAGAAAACAAGCTCCACTCAAAAGCCATCAGTGGAATCTGGAAAGGAAGAGGAGAAGCCAAGTTCTACTCAAAAGCCATTGGAGGGATCCGGAAAGGGGGAGGAAAAACCAGGTTCCACTGAAAAGCCATTGGTGCCAGCTGGGATAGGGGAGGAGAAAACAAGTCCCAGTGAGAAGCCACTGGTGGAATCTACAGTAGAAAAGAAATCTGATTCCAAAATTTAGAGAAAAAAATGAAGAACATTTTGGGAAGGTTTTAAAGATGAAAAGGTATAACATATACTTCTTGGGAGATTACATACTGGGGGAAAAAAAGTTTTTTGTGGAATTGGCGATTGTGTTTTGACTTCATTAGGTGTGGATCAATATAACTGATGGTTTTGTGCAATAACTTGTTTTGCATTCTCGGCGAGTGTGAACTGATAGATTTTTGATTCTGTGTTGTTAAGTTTTTATTAGATATTTATTTATTCATCAACATGTTTTTAGCTGTAATTTATTTGTTCATATTAAAAAGGGATTTTTATTTACCTTTAGCCTTTATTTTACATACTCATCAATCAGTAACCATCAATTGCTTTAGTGAAAACCAAAGTCTGATGCTTTTGTTAATAAGACAGACCTTAGGGTTATGGCTAGAAGCATCCTTTGGAAAGATGACACAGTTACCAAGCCATCCTTTAGGGGGCGCTGTGGTTGGATACCTCAGATTTTACATTGCATTGACGACTTCATTTAAACAATCAGATGGCTAATTAATGAGAGGATAGTTTAATGAGACACAAACTCTCATTCTTGTGACTTTGATGATGTTTAGGTCTCGGAATGAAGGAAAATAGTGGTGGGGTTTTCTTAACAGTTTTAGAACACTCTGATTTCAGTGAAACGGGTGAGGCTCTGTTAGCACTGGCTTCCTGTTGTAATGTGGTTGCCAGTCTGTTGCACTGACTGTCTGGTATACTACAGGAAATTGAATAAGGCACAAAACACTTTCGCAGATAACTGAAAATTAGGAGGATTAGCCAAAAACAACAAAAAAAACCTGTATTTATTGTAAGACTTGCTTATCTAGCCAATGGTGCTTTAGCCAAAGATAGCATTGCTAGGATTGACTATGAAATAGCCAGTAACTTAACTGCTGAATTGATGTGTAATTATAATATAAAAAGTCATTCACTGACTGAAGCAGTCTCTTTTTTAATGGTATCCCTTTGCCACGACAGCCAGTTTAGATGTATATAAATGTGAACCGGCAATCTCTTAAATCTGTTAGATTTGAGCTTTTTCCTGAGTCATACCTACTGCTCTAAGAAGGGACACTGTTTTCTCACAATACTATTTATTTATTTATTTATGTTGGTTTATGTTGATTTTCCAGTATTAATTATCAGACAGTTTAACTGTATGAGTAATGTAGTAACACTGCTTTTCCTGACTAAATGTATTGTGAAAATGACTATGTGTTGCACTGAGAAAGTAAAAAAAAAAAGAAAAATGGAAAAAAAAAGAAAGAAAACATTCCTTTAATGTCAGGGTAGAGTGCGGTACTTTCATGAGCAGCTTCTCCTGTTAGTAAAACTATTTTACTTCTGTGAATACCTCAGAGGCACCTTACCAAACACCTTTTACACACACTGTAAAGCTACGCTCACAGCTCGCCAGCCCTAGTCAGATGCTGATTGGTCAGTGTGTACACTTTTCATGACAGTCTTGTCAATGTTAAATGCAGCATTGTAAAACTCTGGTCATGTCGCTTCTTTCTGACGCAATGTTTTTGAGGTGATTGGTGTTTAGGGCAATTTTGACACAGCTTTTTAATGTGAAGGAGACAAAAAAAAAAAGCGCTTTGATGTTCATGAATTGGTTGTTGTCTGATTGGTTGTTTTATGAATGAGTATAAATGAATATTATATATTTTGGTTTATCAATTTCTCTTTATTTTCTGTTTCAAATATGTCGCATACTGTGAAAATGTAAAGTTTAAAGTATTCTGGTATATTCTGTTACATTCTAGTATAAAGTATAATAATATATTTATTTTCAAAATGGATCTTACGGTTTGATGTTGGAATTTGAAAACAGTGCAAACTCAGCATTTTGAGACAATTAAAACTGTCCATTACTGCTGTTTTTAAAGTGTGTGTTTTTTTTTTTTAGATGTTTGGCTGCTATCGAAAAATAAATGTATTCCTCTCCTGTTTTGTTTGTCATTAACGCTAGGTTTCTACACAGCGAATTTCGTACTGTGAAATTTTGCGCTAGGGGCGTGGTTGCGAAAACAGCAAGCAAGTGTCCCAGCTCAAAAGTTCGAGTGCTTAAATGATGTTCTACAGTGGTCTACTTGCCCTGACCAGAACCGTTGAGAGAGTTTTTTTGTACTAAGCTCATGTAACATGTAAACAACAACCCGCGTTGATTTAGAGACAAATGGTTGCCGATACATGTTTTAATTATATACGCGTGTCCATGCTACATGTAGCGTTTAACCTCCGCCATCTTGCTCAGACTTTTTTTGTTACTCCCGCCTCTCGGGAGTAACGTCACGTACCAAACACATCACACGCTGAACTGATTGGTTCTCAGATGGTTCTTATTTGCATGAAGTTGAAAATTTGCCATCTCGATTTCGCATGCTTCTGCGAATTCGCACTGATTGCGCAACATCAGTGCAAATTTCACATCCATTCAACCCGAATGAGAGCAATGCAAAATTCGCAGCTGTGGAAACGTACCATAAGGCTAAGCTGTCTTGGGTACCATTTCTTAGTGGAATTGGTTCAGAGTTGATTTGTGTACTCACAACTGATTGCATGATCAATACAGAGGCCATTGTGACTTATAAAGCTCTCTCTCTTTCTCTCTCTCATATATCTGTCACACATACACACTTTTCCTTTCCCCTCTTACTTTGGTGGCCATGTACCCACATGTGAGTCACTGTAAGTCAGTGCACCCCATACAGTTTCAGTATAGATTACACCCACTTAATAATCCTTCATGTTTTTTTGGGTTTTTTATTTTTTTTTGCTTTGCGGACTGTTTAGCATGTTTTTCAGTTTTCCACCCCTCTGTCTGTTCTCCTTATGAATGTGCTGTGCTCATTCTGTGCATGTGTATTGTTCTTCTCTGAGAGTTGATCATTACCAGTCTCCTTTCTCTCTTGGTAAAAAAGTGATGTGGGCCCACTTTTTTTTTGTTTTTTACGAGGCAGAATGATGAAGGCTGGTGAAAGGAAAGGTCCAACTGTGTTCCCACTCTGAACAAATCCAGTCCAATCCTGGCTCTCTGCCCTTCAGTTCTTTCTGCCTGTGATTACTAATTGTTCAGAATCCAGTGGAATGAATCAAACCCCTGTCTATTCAGTAACTCTAGAGTAAAAACACAATGCTGACAATGAGAAGACATCTTAGAGAAGAGGTTTTAGAATAATGAAAATGAGATTGAAGGATTTTTCTATTTTATTTTTGCACAGAGCTGGGTCAAGCTGAGACTACATATTGTTGCCATGTATATTGTGGTGCAGATAGATGGTAAAGTTAAAGAAAAAAGAATATATATATATATATATATAAATATACATTTTTTTTAATGCTTTGTTGCTTTGTATGTCTCCTGGTTTATGAGGCTTTCATACACATGGATTAATGGAAGACAGGAACCTGATGCTTCACCACTGCTGAAATGTTTGTATACCATATATGGATGTAGTGTTATTAAATAAAATTCTTCACATAAAGAAACATTTTCAGTTCTTTCTTTCAGTGTTCAGTTTGCATTTTTTAATGTCAGATTTCTTTGAAGAGAGATGTACAGTTCTCATACATACAGTAGATTATTTGTGCTTTCTACATTATGTCTTATAGGTCATATGGGGAAAAGGTCAATATAGCCTGTATTGTTAATCAGTCTTCTTTCATTTTGGCGAAAGATTCTTAGAAATAGCATAATAGCAACTCAAAAACAGGAACATTTCAAGGAAAGAACAGGTGATATCTTGTGAGGTTTTTTCCCCCCACTCATGTTTAGAGTATGAAAGATAACTTCGGTTTTAAACATTATTGGTATGTTAAGTTCTGTCTGGATGATTTGGCACCGTATATTTCTAAATGTGAGTCACACACATTAATACTGTGGACACAGGACTGTTTTCTCTCCACGCAACCTGTCTGGAGGTGATTTATATGTTGAGCGCATGGCAAAAACAGTCGCTAACTGCTGCTGTCAAATGGGATTAAAGGAGCTTGAATGTGTGTGTGGTCATGCGGAAATGTTTTATGGTTGTACCAGGTTAGCTCATTCATTTGATCACAGAGATGGTAGGTGCAGTCAAACGACCGAGAAAAACTGAGAAAGACAGACAGCAGAGGAAATAAGGAGAATGAACTGAGAAACAGAGGAGAAAGAGAATCCATGCTCCAGACACATGCTCCGTATGTGTATCGTTTACAGACATTAAAAAAAAAATCACATTCATAATAATATTAATCATTCAACATATTGCACAGCAATGAGAAAAATCAAAATAAATACGGTCTAAGTTTACAGGACTTCTTTTCATAGGAATCATATCAGGGCAGGAGATATATTACACTGTACAAAGGACAAATAAGTGCTAACAAAACCAAAAAAAGCGCTGTAAGGTGTGTTTGTTTACAAATGTAAAGGTCTGTCTCTATTCTATAACTCATTAACACTTCACCCATACTGCAGTGATACAGCTCCAGCACCCCTCTCTCCTGATTGGAGTTTGTGAATCTGTTCAGCCAATGGCGAGCAATTCCGTGGTCCATGCTGGCAGTGCTCCTTAATTGGGGATTAACTGAAAAGGATTGTGTTACCATAATGGTTATTGTTGTTACTATAGCGACAGATAAATTATGGAAGATTTTTTTTAACAGCTGCCTTTCTCTGTTATTCAGGATGGTGGCTTATACTGATGTCTCATGAGAGTTGATGAGTTGCCATTAGATGGCGCTATGGAGCTTTGGTATGTGACTGTCCTCCTTTACAGCCTCTACTGACCCTTCAACAGGACCCTTCAACTGATGATTCAACATGATGACATCCTACATTAACAGGGCAATTCATCATTTCATTAAAAAAAAAAAAAAAGACTAGACCGACAGAGTTCTACCCAGAATGAACAGAACAGGGTCTTTAAAGGAACAGAGAGAAAGAGAGATGGGTGAAGGAGAAGAGCTGTCTGACAGATTATAATCCTCCCACGCAGGTTTAGTGTCTCTGACGTTCCTGTAGGCTGTTATACATTATATGTTATATAACAGATTCAAAGAGTGAGCATATTTTTACTCTGCGGCTCTTCTACTCTGTTTCAGCATTTTGTAACATTCAGGTTTTTAATGAATGTTGTCTCCCCCCACAGAAAGGTTTCCTGCATGGATATTTTTTTTTTCTTTCCTCCTGTTTTGGGCCAGTCGTGTCAGATTGGAAGAATGCACCCATAACGAAGCGGGTTTTTCGTTCTGTGGACATCACAGCTTCCATGTTGGTACATGCTGAAAGGAACATGAGTTTGTGCAAAACCAAAAAAATTAAAAAAAACAAAAAACCCCAAAACAAAACAAAAAAAACAACCAATCAGAGAACAGCGTAATTGAAGGCCTCTCCGTATCCCGCCTCCCGCATGTACTTCTCAATGTCCAGAGGTTCAGGAACACGGAGAACCGTGCTGTCGTTGGCACTTCTCTCCCCTGATTGGAGTTTTTGGATCAGTTCAGCCAATGGCGGGCGATCCTGTGGGACCCACTGACAGCAGGCTTTAATGAGGGAGTAACTGAAAAAGAAAATGACTGTTACTGGTATTGTTACTGTAATGGAAATTATGCAACTTCCTATTGTCTGATTCTGTTCTTTCTCTGTCAAATTTACATGTCTATACGTGTGTGTGTGTGTGTGTGTGTGTGTGTGTATGTATGTAGGCGTGTGTGTGTCTGAGCATCTGAGTGTGTGTATGTGTGTGAGTGTATTTGTGTGTGTGTGTGTATGTATGTATTAGGGGTGTCACGATATACCGGTATTGATGATAACCGTGATATTTAAAAAAGGAAATATTGATATCGATATCCCGTTAATACTACACAAATGACAATATTGTAAACCTGAGATACGCTTTCACGAGAAAATGCGAATATGATTGCGCCACAGCAGTCTTAACAGTGGAAATACTCTAACTGTCTCTAATACTCTAACTGTCTCCAGCTGAAGTGTAGACATGGAGCACAACACCACTGAATTCAACTATCAGCTGCCACTGTGTGCAGTCCCTCGTCATAGCACTAGAGACCTAAAACTCCCCCCTTTCATTTTCAATGGGAAAATAAGCATTTAAAATGGCAATTAAAAAAAAACAAGCAGACCAATCAAACAAACAGCAGTCAACAATCATAATACTTAAAGAGAGCACCAGCAGATCATGAGCTTTGCTGACAATCGCCGGGCTATGTACATCCAGCAAGCGTATTAATAACTAAAAAACAAATAGTATTGTTAAATCTGAAACACATGAGGAGAGTTCCATTACACTGGCTTAACAGTACATTACATCACCTCAGGTCACTGCTTGCCTGATGCTAAAGTGTTCCTACAAAATACCAAACATGTATGTCAAGTTTTCAACCAATCATTACAACGGGAGTTAAACTATGTGTTGTGTCTTGTTTTTCCGCTGGGTCCTTGTGACCCCTGGTTACATTCTCAATGGGAAATTCAACAATTAAAAACAGCAATTAAAAAAAATGAGTGGACCGATCAGTTAGCTGCATAAAGCACGCTACCTGGCATTAGGATGGACCTGTAACCGCTGGAATAGGATCGGAATCGTGAAAACTGTGGGAGTAGAAATGCAAGCTCCCCACAAGTGATTTTGTTTCAGTTGACCTTGTATTGATGGCACATGTTAGGCCTTGGGGTCCTTTTATTATTTTTTTTATCAGTCCAACTGATTGCCTTTTCACCATCTATTATGTAGCGTAATTGTCCTTTTTGTGCACTTTTGAACAGTTATGGTTACAGACTCTCCGCCTCACTACACTCATATTTTCAGTGTAATTCATTTGCCAAAAAAGAGACAAAACACACAATAAACAAATTTAAAAGATGAATTTGACTGACAGCATTATTATTATTATTTTGTTCAAATTTTCTATAGATATCATGATAATATCGTTATCGTGAATTCTTTTGGCCACGATAATCATGTAGTGAAAATCTGATATCGTAACAGCGCTAGTATGTATGCATGTGTGTGTGTCTGAGCATGTGTGTGTGTGTGTGTGTGTGTGTGTGTTTGTGTTTGTGTTTGTGTGTGTCTGTGTGTGTGTGTGTGTGTGTGTGTCTGTGTCTGTGTATGTGTATGTGTGTGTGTCTGTCTCTGTCTCTGTCTCTGTGTCTGTGTCTGTGTGTGTATAGTAGTTGTTATTTACAGAGTATTGGAGCAGTTCACTGGCCTCTTCACTGTCTTTCCTCGCTGTAAATACTGCAGCAGCTCACTGGCCATGATTCTGGGGAATGGAGGGTCACCTAGAGAAGAACAGAAATACAGGAATGTGCCTGGAGCCAGATCCCCAAACTGTCCAATCACAGCCTCTCCTCTCCTCTTTATGAATACGTACTAGGTTAATGAAAACAACACTGCAACAACTATATCTGGTCTATTAGAGAGGAAGTACACTCTTGTTGACATATAAACTAGTTTGACAAGTTCCTCTCTGAAAGTAAATAGTCAACATGATTTCCTCTGATGCGTTATTTTAGTGCATCTGTATGTGCCAGTGTTTTGTGTTGTTTACATTTGTGAAATACAGTAAGCATAGCCATGACTTTCACAAGCTGACTGAGCTAAAATAACTTTATGGTCTGTCTTATACAGTAAAAGAAGCTGTTTAGTTTCATCTACCATGAGAATGAATTAGATCAAAATTAAAAAAAACCTGGCCTGACAGGAAACAGGACAAATTTTTTATGTCCATTTAACAGTTAAAGAATAATTTACCTTAAATGCACTATTACCATGGTATGGTATGGTGCATTTTAAGGTACATCAATATACTTTTGCGAGAGTTTAGGATGAAAGTATATTATTGTCCTGTTTAATGAATATATGTATATGTAGGAGGTTTTGGGGGATGGTAAAAGATATTCTGATGGTTTTCTTTAGATAAATAACACATACAGAAATAATTTTCAACTCACCTAGTGTTGCCATTTCATAAAGCAGGATGCCAAACGACCAGCTGGAAATGAGGGAACACCGTTATGACATCTGAACACTTATGATCAGCGACAACATGTTACATGACCGCGTTTTTACAAAACCTTTACTGAAACACGTGGATAGGCTACTTCAGACAACATGTGTTATTGCTGGTTATGAAGAGGACTGAAAAGGACTGGGTGATGACATACACATCGCTGCTATGGGAGTGCGGTCGGTGGGCCAACACCTCTGGAGCCTGCCACTTGCGAAGTTCCATATCCTCCAGCTCCCCTGGAGTTCCCACTTCCAGCCTTCGTCGAAAAGCCGGACCCAGTCCCCACAGTTTAACCGTGAGGTCACGTCCAACCAACACGCTCCGGGCTCCGATGTTGCCATGGATGCAGTTTTTGCGATGTAAATATTCCTGTGGTTTTAGAGTGAGCAATAGAGTTAGAACGAGGGAACGTCTCAGAGCAGATTATAAATGACAGCGGCTCGGTGTGTGACATTCAAAGCTGGATAACGGATGTTGATGTCCTTACGGACATAAACACGAGGCTTAGATGGATGGATGAAGCTGTCAGTGTTGAGAGAACGAGAGAGCGCGGGAGAGAGTCCTCAGAGAAAGATTCACTCCATACATCACATTTGACACTGATGATGGAGTGATGGTTAGTTGTTACAAATATGTCTGTCATGTAGTTTTACCAGCTTTGGAAAAGAACGAGGACGCTAAGCTAGGGAGAAGCAGCTTTCTGTCGGGGCTGTTCACATAAATGTTAGTATCCCGTCCATGTGAATCATGACGAAAATACTTAGTGTTTTTGTAAAAGGTGGGTTATCCTTTTTTAACAGAGAGCTACTGACCAGAGCAGACGCGACCTGTCCTGCCATGGTGAAAATGCGTTTCTCCGTCAGGTCACATGGTCTTCCCGCTGTTGGATGGTCCTGTAATAGAGTCTCCATTAGTCTAATTAAAAAACGTGACACATGGTAAATATTTTGAAGCCCCGAGGCAAATCCGCAAGACTTTACTCATTTCTTCAGAGCTAGTACAATTCTAATCACCAAAGAGAATAAAACAACAGAGGAGAACTGGACGACAAGTACTTTGTCAATTCATCCAGTCTTCTGTCTGCTCTGTCGGATATTTAGAATGTGTGACACTTTCACACGTACCATACGTACAGTTTACAACCCACAACTGGTCTATGTCACGGATGGGCTTAACTTTATTGTCATTACATTGACAGTAGTCTGATGGATAAGTGTGCAATAAGTAAAATGTTTTCAGATGTTAGAGCAAACTTGGGGCAACATGATCCAAATTATCATTAAATAAATTATAACTGAAAACAGAAACTTATAACTGAAATAGTTTCCCTTTCATAACTTTCAGAACAATCTAGACTGTATGTGGTAATATATGCCACGTTGCTAGTTTGGACTCTACATTAGGAAGGCTCTAACATCTGAAAACATTTTAGTTATTGCACACTTAGCTGATAGTACACTGTTAATATAAAGACAATAAAGCTAACCACAGCACCTGACTGTTTTGATGGTAAATGTAGTCTATATTACCTTGACCTGCCTACATCACTTCCTGTCCATTGTCTTGCGCTGTTTACCGATACCATTATACCCAGTCCTGAAAACTGTGGTGACGTACCTCCCTGCACCTCCACAAGAAGCCCAGCAAATCTCCGTGCCCCAGCTCCTCCATAACGATGGTGAGCGGTGTGCGGCGTGAGACCACGCCTACGAGGGCGGGCAGGAACGGATGAGGCCCCAGTTCAGACAGGAAGTTGCCAAAGTTGATGAATGACTGTCTCTCGTCAGCGTCGGCAGTTTCTGCAGAGGGAACGGAGTGTGAGCAGATAGATTATCTTCATTTAGAACTCCTAATCTAAAGAGAGGATTTGTACATGCAACATGTAAAATTTCTACAGAAGTTTTTGGATTTAATCACTTTGTTCAATGAGCTGAGAGACATGGCTAGGGAAGGGTGGTCTGCTTCATTGTATACACACACACAACTCAGACAGGCAGAATTACCCATCACTCTGAATGAACCTCCCTTCATTCTACAGGATATAATCCCGTAATTCCAAGACATAATCCCATTCAGGTTCTGTACCTTTGAGGACTCGTAGGATGACTGCTCGTCTGTCTACGCTCGCCCTATGGAGAGAGATGGAGCCCTCTGGTCTTACAGAGAAGGACAAGGGGAGAGGAGTGACCAGACGGAAGGAGGTGCTGTGCCACTCCGTGGGTCCGCTCTGCGGAGGTGTAGGTTTAGTATTGCGCGCATGAGTTTGCACTGTCATGGGAAGAACTTCTCCCTCCATAGGGTTCAGCTCAGGGGGAGCTTCAAACAGAGAAATGGAGAGATAGAGAGAAGAAAAGTTGGAATTAGTGATGTTTCGTGCCTAAGTGTCAGATTAGTATGCACATACCGTAACTACACACACACACACACACACACACACAGATAGTGGGAAAAAAGGCTTACCATCAATGCCTCTGAGATGTTGGCGGTGAGTGTGGTTTCGTCGGTGATTGTGGTGTTGTTGGTGTGTGTGATGGTGCGAGTCTCTGTGACGGTGTTGGTGTGTGTCGCGGTGTTGGTGTCGGTGTGCGCTGTGGTGGTGATGTGTAACATGCTTTGTTTGGGCTGAGTCAGAGTTGGATGATTTCGCTGCACAGCATCTCAGGATGAACACAATGAGCAGAAGGATCAGGGAAATGGAAAGTAGCAAAGCAGGTACCACTATGATATCCAGCTGATACTCTCTGACCACTGGAGGAGAGAAAGAGAGAGAGAGACTATATTGAGTATTTGTTTTTATGACCTTGTAAACTGTTATAGTGTTATAGTTATAAGAGAATGATGTAACTGTATTATAAAACAGAGGATCCAGATAAAGTAATTAGTAATTTAGACTATAAAGACATTTTTGCCATGTGGTCACAGACCTCCTGTCACAACTAGATATGAGTAAACACTTTTCCCAGTTCAATATATCAACCAACCAACCAAACAACCAATGTATCAACCAACCAACCAACCAACTAATCCACCAACCAACATATCAACTAACCAACCAACCAACTAACCAACCAACCAACGTATCAACCAACCAACCAACCAACTAATTCACCAACCAACATATCAACTAACCAACCCACCAACCAACCAATGTATCAACCAACCAACCAACCAACTAATCCACCAACCAACCAAACAATCAACTAGTCAACCAACCAACCAACCAACCAACAAACAAAGCTTTACATCCATCATGTTTCCAGATAGCACAGGAACTTTCTGCTTTTGTCATTTACTGTGTAAGCTGTTCCTTTGAATAATTAATTAATCTTTTATGGTGTTTCTTTCTGTCTCTGTCCCTAACCACTGCACACATTCATTGGTGATCTTGACACACACTGGCTGTACTAAAATGATCATAAACAGTTTACTCTGGATGCTAGAGAGTGATAATGGCAGATGAGGACGGTGAGTAAGTTTCTGTGTGTGAATAGTGTATGTGAAGTCTGAGCTCTCTCTCTTTGTCTTTTTTAACCTGTGACAGCTAAGGGACAAATATAACACCTGACCACTGCAACACCAGCCCTCTTCTCAACAGATCCCCACATCCCTCAGTTCCCCCATCAGTGACACTCCTCATCAGTGACACTCCTCATCAATGACACTCCTCATCAATCACACTCCCTCATCAGTGACACTCCTCATCAGTGACACTCCTCATCAATGACACTCCTCATCAATCACACTCCCTCATCAGTGACACTCCTCATCAGTGACACTCCTCATCAATGACACTCCTCATCAATCACACTCCCTCGTCAGTGACACTCCTCATCAGTGACACTCCTCATCAATGACACTCCTCATCAATCACACCCCTCATCAATGACACTCCTCATCAGTGACACTCCTCATCAGTGACACTCCTCATCAGTGACACTCCTCATCAATGACACTCCTCATCAGTGACACTCCCTCATTAATGACACTCCTTGATCAATGACACTCCTCATCAGTGACACTCCTCATCAATGACACTCCCTCATCAATGACACTCCCTCATCAGTGACACTCCCTCATTAATGACACTCCTCATCAATCACACTCCCTCATCAGTGACACTCCTCATCAGTGACACTCCTCATCAATCACACTCCCTCATTAATGACACTCCTCATCAATCACACTCCCTCATCAGTGACACTCCTCATCAATGACACTCCTCATCAATGACACCCCTCATCAGTGACACTCCTCATCAGTGACACTCCTCATCAATCACACTCCTCATCAATCACACTCCCTCATCAATCACACTCCCTCATCAGTGACACTCCTCATCAATCACACTCCTCATCAATGACACTCCTCATCGGTGACACTCCCTGATCAATGACACTCCTCATCAGTGACACTCCTTGATCAATGACACTCCCTGAGCAATGACAGGAGTATATTTCTATTGACTGTCTTTCCCCTCAGGGTGATTTCATATCGAGGAAAAAAAAAACTGTGGAGTTTTTCACGGTCCCTTTACACTTCAGAGACAGAGTGGAGTTTTTCACGGTCCCTTTACACTTTACAGACAGAGTAGAGTTTTTCATGGTCCCTTTACACTTCACAGACAGAGTGGAGTTTTTTACGGTCCCTTTACACTTTACAGGCAGAGTGGAGTTTTTCACGGTCCCTTTACACTTCACAAACTGTAAATACAGGCTCAGCCCATTTTTCTCTCTCATTATTTAAAGGCATCTGAAGGTCACATCTGAGACAATATCAAACCTAGTTTTAAACCGATTCACATTACAAGGGAAATATTCCCTTCCTAGATATGGCAGACCAGAAACATACTTAAGAATATGAAAATGTACTTCTTGTGAATGTAGTTCACAGTAAGTATATTAATACATTTTTAACACGTGGAATGGAACATATTTAATGTAATTTTTGGCATGTCTTTGACATCAGGAAGGACTGAGGTTAAAAGATTTATTCATTCTTCACCATATCACGACATGAATCCATCCTATATTTATGTTGCGTTTTCACTTTTAATATGAGGAGCAATATGAAGGTCTTGCTGTGTGAGTTTGAGGAACACATTTCTGCATGATCAAAGGAAACGCAGAGATGTCATACTGAAGCCACCGCCACCACACCCTGACAGTGCAGTGTGGGTGGGCTTAAAGCAGTCCAGAGTCACACACAATGCCCTGACATTCCTTCCAAAACCACGCCTTCTGTTCCTTAACACCAACACACCGAAACCGCTGCTCGTAGATCATCTCTCTACAAACGTGGCAGGTTTCGGTCAAGTATTGTATATTTCAACATCAAACTGCGCTGTGTGACGTACAGTTTTTTTTTTGTTTGTTTTGGGGGTTTTTTGGTGACAGGCTATCCATTAGACCTGTGCTTTGTGTAACATGTTATTTATCTGATTATGTCAGGCTAGGCTCTGTCTGTAGGTACGGCTGGTGTGAATGGTAGGGATCAAGTTCTGGTGCTTTCGTTTGTTCCAAACACACAGATACTCCTGACACGCTCCTCACATGACGAAATTTTCCACTGACCAGTATACCAGCAACGAATATGGTGGACCACCTTTCCAACTGACACTGTGATGTCAGTGAACAGCATCATCATCTCAGGGGCGGAGCGGAACTTTCTAGGGTTAGTCCCAATGCTTCAAACTTTCAACATGCAAAACCAGGGTGTGACTGACAGGCAACCAAGAATGCTCTCTAAACCTGCTGAGTCCGCATCAGGAAGCAAATCAAGTCATAGAAGATTTAAAAGTTTGATGTGTAGGTGGAGAGTGAAAGAGAGAGAAAGAGACAGAGAGAATGATTGACAAACTAAGAGACAGAGACACAGAGAGAGAGAGAGAGAGAGAGAGAGAGAGAGAGAGAGAGAGAAGGTTATCAGAAAGAAAGACAGCACTGAGAGAATAGATATTAAGTGGAAAGAGGAGAGAACTGAAAGACAACTTACGGCAGAGGGTGTCGTTTGCTGCACACAGGTTGTCTGAGTAAGACGCCATCCTGTCAAATGAACACAGAGAAATTCATCAGAACTCTGTTCACAGCTCACACTGACGTGATCCATCTTTACCTGTATTTGCATGTGTGCACACTAACATTACTATGGCATCTGATCTGTTAGACAGATATAACACGTATGGCCTGAGAGCCACTGGCGTCTACGTTCAGTGTGGTTCACTTTACTGTCCACATAATTTTCCCACAAATCTATTTTAACAGACTTTTTAAACCTATAGTTAACTCAATACTTTTTTACGTACGCATTTGTAAAATACCTTAAATATACGTTTGCTCATATCTAAGAAGTGCTCCAGTTGCTGTGAAATAACTGTGAAAGTATATTAACTATTTATGTTTGTCTCTCATTTGTTTCACTTTTACATAGTAAAATGTCTACTGGTTCCAGTGCAAAGCTGTTTCATACATTTCCCTGTTGGTTAGATCACAGAGAAGCATTCAAATGCAAAGTCTAGGACAGGTCTGATGTGTTGAGCAGGTCTCTCTGTACGGCCTGGTCATCGCTCTGCTGATACTTCTCCTGACTGGTTGAACAAGTCAAAAAGGCTACTCAGAAACCCCTCTCTCTGGCTCCAGAAAACAAATCCACACTCTAACCACAAACTGTTCTGAACACTCGTCAAATTTCATCTTTTTACTTAAACATTTATTAAATTTGATAATACAGTACGGTAATTATATATATATATATATATATATATATATGTCATGGCATAGTGTGTGTAGTGTAGTTGCTGTGAAGTCCCCTTGGCTTTGCTGACAGAAACTGCCCCTTGCCCTCTTTGTCAAAGTTTATACTCTCCCCTGATTTGTCCTTCATCATGTTTCTCCCTCATATGTCTGAACAGAAAGTAGGTCATACACAACTATACACAGATATACACAGATATGCACAGAACACAAGATGAACTGAACGTTCAGTTTATATGAATTATGAGGCAAATCCAAAAAACAAAAAACAAAAAACAAAATCAACCACAACAAAAAAAAAAAAGGTGTTTACTGACAAACTGTAACATTCATATAAAAACGCTTGTTTAATTCATATATGTAATAGATCTGAAAATTACTCACAGTGATGTTATTATCTGACATAATATGAATTATTTAATATGAATGATTATTAAATATGAACAAATAATTTAGTGTGAATGCATTTAAACGGAGTTATTTTTAAGCCATTCCTGAAAGCATTGTCTGATATATCTGGTTTTGAACATACAGTAGTTCAGCTAGTCCTAGTTATGCGTGTGGTAAATGACATGCATGCATTGTTGCCCAATGACTGACACACCTAGAGCTTTTGTAGAATCATATTTGATATCTGTCCATGTATGACCTTTCCACCGGTGTCTCCACATGACCTTCTCTCATTTTCTTTTCCTCACATCTGTATTACACTGCACATTCTCTCAGTAGTTCTGTTTGTTTGTGTCAGAGTGCACTGGCACTAAACCAGTTCCCCTGCATTACTGACACCTCCTCTCATCTCGAACACCTGCCTGCACTTGCATGCACACACACGCACGCACGCATGCACGCACGTACACACACACACACACACATATACCATACAATCTATATACTGGACTCATTCTCTGTTTTGACCTGCTAACCCTGTGTGGGCACAGGGTTCTTCCAGGCGAGGCTGACTGTGGAGAGTGTAGTCAACAACCCCCCCCCCCTCCCCAGCCCCCAGTCCCCAGCCCCCAGTCCTCCAGTCCCCCAACACACACTTTAACTCTGTCAGAGTTGTATTAGAAAGTTGCATTAGGTCATCTTGTGAGCCGTTAGAGTGAAACAGTATAAAAACTCACTTTAAAAGCAGCCTAAAGAATGTAGCTCAACTCACGTCTCATCCTCCCTGTGTGGTGGGTGTGAAATGGAGTCCCGGCTGTGATCAGTGCTGTGCTTCCCTGCTCTCCGTAGCTTTTAATGACCGTTTAGCTCCACTTTCATCCTCAGACATCACTGTTTGTTTTGAATGAGACGGAGTCTGAAGGGTCCTCTGACCTGGATGTTTTAATCCTGTGATCTCGTAGTCAACACTCGCTCTCTTGCTGTCACTCTCTCCGCTACGTTACTCTCAGCTGTGGGTCACACCCTCTCTGGTTGTCTCACTGATTTATGCTCATCTTTAAGCCCCGCCCTAACCTGCCTGTCTCCCTCTGCACATTTTACCTTTGACACACCTGTATGGGTAACCGCAAAAGACAGAATAGTATCTGTCTGGATCTGACAAGGTTATCAAAATTAGAAAGAATCCCATGCTCAGGCAGTGTTCAGGTGTGTGTTCGGGTGTGTTCAGACAGGTTCTTGACACTGTCTGTCACCTTTACCTATGTCCCTATCCTATCTCCCTGTCCTTCCCTTCCACTGGTCTGAGATCAGTGTAACTGATGTCCTATTAACCTCCCTTCCACTGGTCTGAGGTCAGAGAAACCAGAACTCACTGTCCTTCCCAACACTTCCTCTGGTCACTCATTGGTCTGGGAGGCAAACATTTTCTTTGAATCAGTTTCTGTTTGGCTTTGAGCCTGTCAATAGCCCAGAATGAACCGGAACCCTACTGCGATTGGCTGGGAACTAATGTGC